>NW_023618647.1:16734-22331 GCF_014905685.2 Nematolebias whitei
AAAGTTACAGATGCTATCAGCTACAGATACTAACAGTTACAGATACTAACAGCTACAGACACAAACAGTTACATATGTTAACAACTACAGACACTAACAGTTACAAATGTTAACAGCTACAGATACTAACAGATACAGACACTAACAGTTACACATGTTAACAGCTACAGACACCAACATCTACAGACACTAACATCAACAGACACTAACAGCTACAGACACTAACAGCTACAGACACTAACAGTTACACATGTTAACAGCTACAGACACTAACAGCTACAGACATTAACAACTACAGACACTAACAGCTACAGACACTAAGAGTTACACATGTGAACAGCTACAGACACTAACAGCTACAGATTCTAACAGCTACAGACACTAACAGTTAAACATGCTAACAGCTACAGACACTAACAGCTACAGATACTAACATCTACAGACATTAACAGCTACAGACACTAAAAGTTACAGATGCTATCAGCTACAGATACTAACAGTTACAGATACTGACAGCTACAGACAAACAGCTACAAACACTAACAGTTACACATGTTAACAGCTACAGACAGTAACAGCTACAGACACTAACAGCTACAGACACTAACAGCTACAGACACAAACAGCTACAAACACTAACAGTTACGCATGTTAACAGCTACAGACAGTAACAGCTACAGACACTAACAGCTACAGACACTAACAGTTACACATGTTAACAGCTACAGACACTAACAGTTACACATGTTAACAGCTACACATGTTAACAGCTACAGACACTAACAGTTACACATGTTAACAGCTACAGACACTAACAGTTACACATGTTAACAGCTACAGACACTAACAGTTATACATGCTAACAGCTACAGACACTAACAGTTATACATGCTAACAGCTACAGACACTAACAGACTGAACTAACTTCCTCTCCACAGACAATAAGCTGCAGCGTTACAAGCCTCTGGCAGCAGCAGCTTGGAACTAAATCACAGAATAAAGTATTTGACTCACGAGAAGTCTTTTTTCATCAGTAATTGAAATAAATCACGGAGCTAAATCCAGACGAAGCTTCTCAACACGAAGGAAAACAAGCAGGCCAAGTTGTGACGTCATGTCCACATATTTACCTGCAGAAGTGTTGCCAGGTGAGAAATGTAGGATTATCGTACTGGAGACATAAAATAATCGTATTTTGAGGGAAATTATTGTACACCCGTCATAACCAAAATATCAAATCTATTAATGCACTATAGTAATGATGGGTCCGCTTCCAGACCGGCTCTGCTTCTTCTTCTTTTCTTTTTTTCTTTTTCTCACTTATGGGGCGCAGCGGACTATTCATCCAATCATGGCCGTTGTTCTGAGGCAAACGCAAACACGTCACTCGTAGGTCACATTTAGAAAAGAACGATTGACTGGAATTTCCAGCCAATCGTGCATCTGTTTGCGTACACAGATCACTTCAGGGTTCACATGAAAACTCCGAGACAGTTGCGAGAGGCTGATGACAACCGATTACAACCACACATTCACGGAATGATCAAATGATCGTATATTTGGCCTTTTTTGGGATTGTTGATCGTACATCGTACTGAGGGCAAAATTGTCGTACAAATACGATAATCATCGTACACCTGGCAACACTGAGCAGCAGCCACAACCAGGGAGAGGGAGTTCTCTGCAGACCAAAAGTAGGCGTTTCTGGCAAATAGGCGTTTGTCGGCGGCGAACACTGATTGGCTAACAGTATTTAATAGGCTTTGTCGGCGGCGAACACTGATTGGCTATGGGTAACCAGAGCCCTGTAAAGAGAGAGTTGCGACACTCTTTGAACTCGCCGATACGCGGTCACGTGGTTCATGCAGCTCCCCATAGTTCCAAACAGCTCATCGCTGTCAGTCAGTTTGAGCAGCTGCTGGCACAACATAACACAAAAATCGACTTTTCTTACTCTACCTGGCGTCTTTCAGTAATTATTGAGCAGTAACGAACTGATTACTTAACCGATTACTGATTATTTCACAAACTATGCATTTTATCAAAGCATTTTTAGAAGCGGCTGATACATTTATCATTAAATTTTAGAAGGAAACGAGACTGCAAACACATATTTGTTAGAAAAAATAATGTATATGCAATACAATGATCAATATAGCCATGTCAGTGTTTTATAACGTTACACACGATAAAAAAAAGATCAGAGTAACTCCTGTTATAAAACTATTTGTGATGTTCTCTGCAGGATAATGCTCCACCTTGTCCTCCATGAACTTCAGATCTGCTCCATCTTACCTCAGATCATCTGGATGAATTCTTGATTTCTATAGAAGATATTAATTCAACCTTTATTTAAACAGGTTCGTCCCATTGAGCCACGAGGACTCTTTTACAAGAGAGACTGAATATAATTGTTGTATTTGTCGTTTTTCTATGGCAACCAAGTACCTGATAACTGAGTTGATTGTAGCCTGACAACTATTGTAAAACTGTAATTCATTGATTAAAATGTTAATTTAAATGAAACTGTTTCTAGTTAAAATCTTAACAGATGACAAAATAAGTGTTAACTGTGCAAAAATAAATTTCCAAACAATTATAAAATATGTAAAATGTAAAACAAGCTTTAATAAAGTACTTTTACTACTATTTATACTGTTTATTAATGACATCATCTCAAGTCAGCAGCAGCACCATCATCATCATCATCATCACAACACAAAGTGAGAGCTGTAAATTTAATCTGCACAAACATTTTCAATCAGGGCTCAAAATGTTTAACTGTCAAAGAAATGTGCAAGAAAATAAACTGATGTCACTCTACAGGCACATTTAGAGAGAGGACAGTTCACAGAGACACAGTGAGGACGTGTGAGACTGAAGGAGGTTCAACCAGTTGTTCATGGACCAGAACCAGATGAGAAGAACAGCAGAACTTCCACTGACCAGTGACCTGACCAGTGACCTGACCAGTGATCTGACCAGTGATCACACATGTTGTTCTAAATTAAACTTTGGTACGAACAGTGTTAAATAAGACCTGCCATATTTTTTATTGAACAATAATCTTCATTTTAACAGAGACGTAATTTCAGAGACTGAGGAAGAAACAGAAATGAGGCGAGTGAGATGAGAGACAAATGAAAATGTGTCCTCAGAGGACGGGGACATGTCAGGATCTGATGATCCAGGATCAACAGGACCAGGAGGATGGATCAACAGGACCAGGAGGATGGATCAACAGGCAGTCAGGGAACATAGATGAACAACCTGAGGGAACAGTTAGAACACAAAAACATACATAAGCAGGACAGAAGAAACTCACAGACAAGAAAATTAACTCAGTCCTGAGAAGAAAAATGTTAATGGAAAAGAAATTCTGACATATTTTTACTGGGGAATGGGGAAGAAAAACAGCCCAGGCCGTGTAGAACTGCTATTTTGTAAAAATGTTGTGCTTGGTGATCTAATCATATTTGTATTACAACTTCAGGTGTTGTGAACTGGAGAAAATATTCTGAAGAATTTCAGGCTCAGCACAGAAAGCTTTATGTAATTTCTGTCTGTGGTGAAGAATTTAAAGATTGTGGTGCAGGTTTCTGGGGCAGTGTCAAAAGAGGAGAGCTGAGGGCCTTCCACAGTGAAGCCATTACTCCTGGGTACTGCACCCACTTTTGTGCCATGGATGCAGGGTTAGTAGTGTAGCTCTTGTACTGTGATGCCCACACATTACAATAAGTAACAACTAGCAACACCCTAACTGTACTACGTTTTGTGTTTCCAACAGATGCTACGATGACTTCTAAAAATGGATGTCCCAATAAACACAATAAAAAAAATCAATGATGCATCAAATGTTGTCTGAGTATGTTTTAAGGTAATAACAAATGTGAAATCTGGAAAACAAAGAGAATTCCTGAATCTGTCTTGTGTGCTTTGATGTGTACATAAGTTTATTGGAGGTCCTGAAACAACTTTTCTGAGAACACAAAGATTTTTATTTTACCTTTGGCCAAGATGTCAGTTTGAAATCAGGCGGCTTACTGCAAAATCAAGAGGTTTTTTTAAGACAGACAGTCTTCATTTGTATTGTTTTGTCGACTAAGCTAAATGTAATTTCTAAAATATGGATAAATCTGATCTCATCATGCAGCATAAGCAACTGGGTACAGGTGTGAGGGCCAAAAGTCTGGTTATGTACTGGCTCCTAAATGTGCTTGTTTTCTACTGAAACATGGAGTAGGGTTGACCTTTAAAATGTGAGACAGCTGGGGAAGTTAACCAGTAAACAGAAATACCGGCTCCAGTTGCAGAAATCTTACAGAAACTGACAAATCACTCATCTGCAGTGACTGCAAGTTGAACAAGAAAATGTGAAGTTAAAGGAAACATCCTTTGTCCCAAGGCCAGTTTAAGTATCATTTATATTTTTCTTTCTTTATGAATCGATTGTAACTTTTTTCACATTTTTCAACAACCAAAATGGAATTTGTTTTTTAATGTTACGGCCAGGTATTAAAAAAAACCTAACATTTAGCTCTCCCCACTACCCAGTTATGTTGCTCTTATTTTGAAATGTAACCAGAAGTTCTGTGTTAAGAGAGGTGGAAAAAGAAGTTATGGAGACGCCGCGGCAGTATACTGGAGCAATGTAGAACCGAGACGCCGCCAGTGTTGAACCTGAGACGCCGCTAATGTTGAACCGGTTAACACCATAGACATAATATGCCTGTGGTTAACACAATCTGCCAATAACGCCTTGTTTTTAGACATCATGTGTCTGTGATTACGGCAGTTTATCGTTCAGCCTTTTTTTCTATCGTCCAATCAGATGTGGCCGGCCAGACACGCCTATTTTTCTATCGTCCAACCAAATGTGGCCGGCCAGACACGCCTATTTTTATATCGTCCAATCAGATGCGGCCAGCCAGACACGCCCATTTTCATATAGTCCAATCAGATGTGACGACCCAGATACGCCCACTTTTCTATAGTCCAATCAGATATGATCGCCCAGATACGCCTTCCGAATTTGCCTGCAGAGATACCTACTTGCCACCAGGGGCTGTTCATTGTCACTACACAAACTATAGGAACCTGGATTACATGGAAAATAGGATCTAAAGAGTTTCCCCAAAGATTAAAAGAAACATTTCTACATTTCTGGTGCATTATCACCACGAACTGTTGAGGAGGTGGACTGAAACAATGCAAACAAACAAACTAATTAATTAATGAGCACTAATAGATTGTCTGAGAGCTTGGTTTAAAATTCTGTCATTAAATTATTAAACTCAACTCTGTCTGTTAGCAAAATATCTCATGAACCAGTGAAGCTATTTTAATTCAACTTTAAGCTTCCACCACTACCCAACCTAGCGTGCATCTGTCAAAGCACCTGAATCCAAACACCCGCGCAAGCACGCCCACCACCACCAGATTTCTCCAAAAGAATGCCCAATAGTGGACGCGGGGGCCCACAGACCCGCCCCCCCAGGACACAATGGCAACATAGGGAGGACCGGAGCCACAGACACACAGCGGCCCACAGGCCCGGAGCCCCAAGAGTCTCCCAACAGGGAGAACCGCACCCCCCC
>NW_023618647.1:22431-44153 GCF_014905685.2 Nematolebias whitei
TCAGAGGGTCATTAAAAGTCAAGAAAACAGCAGGAATGTTTTAGAAATGTCCCTTACAGACATAAGACATGTTATGGCGAAGTGGGAGGAAGCAGATGCCAGTAGCTTCTTATTTACCGTCTGCTAGGTTTAAAAACAATCCACTTCGTTCTAATAACTTCTTTCTGACTTTCGACCGACATCACTACTTCTCATTTCAGACAGAAGATCAAAATGCATAATTACTTTGTAAATAGACATTTAACTTGATTTCTAATTTAAATGAGGATTAAAAATCATTAATACAGTTTCACAGTTGATTTAAAATGAGTGGTTCACTTCAACATTTAGAAATGGTATGAACTAAACACACTTTTGATTTATCAAGATATTGTAAAATAGTAATGATAATATAAAAGAAGAGTGTTCTTTCAGTTGATTACTTCAGGATAAATTTAGACAGTCTATGGATGAGCTAATTTGTATTTCTGGATTCAAATCAATGAAATAACAGTTCCTGTCCCATGAAGGTCTTCAGAGGCAGATTTTGGTCGGAGGCCGAGTTCACTACAGTTCCCCCTTTGGAAATCATCGCCTGTCTGTGGGGATGAATTCCAACATGAGCTTGCGCCTCCGAATGTCCTTGAGCTTGATGTAATCCAGCAAGAGGAAAACAAAAGTCAAAGAAGGTAATCCCACAACGGTTTAGGTAATTTCACAATGTTGTTGGTAATTCCATAATGTTCTTGGTAATTCCATAATGTTGTTGGTAATTCCATTGTAGCGATGCTTTAACCCCTTGGAAACAAAGTCTGTAATCCATTGGAAAAAGTCATATAATCCACAACGATAAATCCACAACGATTGGAGGTGTTGATTGATCAGCATGCAGAGGGGTTCCCTCGATTGAACTGCAGAGGCGACCACTGGATGGAGTTTGGAGACCCACGTTGGAGTTGTAGGTCCCTTCAGCGAAGGTTGCTGCTGGTGGTTCCCAGTGGGTGCCATTCTGGTTCTATGTGTTATGCATTTATGTGGTTTTAGTTGGGCTTATGAGTGGGATTTTACATAAGACCTTAATCTTTATGCACCTGGTGTGTAAGCTGTCATGGTTTAGATCAGCTAAAGTTACCAGTTTAAAGGGTGGGTCATGCTGAAAAATTTATATATAGGGATTTATACCTATAGAGGGGCATTCCAAACTATTTTTCCATTCCTAACTTGGTTTAAGTTAGATTTACATGGCAAAATATAGTTTGGTTCAATTGTCTGTTTTCCTTTTAGACGAACGACTTGAGGTTTGGTTTTTTGGTTTTCCCCTAAATGTTTTTGGAGTCTATGGTGAGACTCAACTGAAGGATTAGCTAGCCCCCTCGAATAGGATTGTTCGAGTAGGTTCGGCTTGATCGTCGTGAGACCAATGTAGGTTATGGTATTTAAGGTAGCATTGATCTACATTGACTCTGCAAAGATTGAATTTTAACAAATGAACTGCATGTTGGCATAGTTAAAGTCCTTTTAGTCTCTAACTAAAGTACACACAAAATTCATTCTTGATGGTGTAGTGAACTCGGCCTCCGGTCAAAACCTGCCTCTGAGGACCTTCATGGGACAGGAACTGTTATTTCATTGATTTGAATCCAGAAATACAAATTAGCTCATCCAGAGACTTTCTAATTGTATCCTGAACTAATCAATTGAAAGAACACTCTCTTTTTTATGTTATCATTACTATTTTTACAATGTCTTGATAATCAAAAGTGTGTTTAGTTCAAACCATTTTAAATGTTGAAGTGAACCACTCATTTTAAATCAACTGTGAAACAGTATTAATGATTTTTTTAAATCCTCATTCAAAGTAGAAATCAAGTTAAAATGTCTGTTACAAAGTAATTATGCATTTTTTGATCTTCTGTCTGAAATGAGAAGGAGTGATGTCGGTCAAAAGTCGGAGACAGTCGCAAACAAGTTATTGGAACGAACTGTCATGTTTTTAAACCTCTCAGACAGAAACAAGAAAAGCTGGCACCTGTGGGTCTGTCATTTCTCCAAAACATTTCTCGGTCTGTTCCTAAACATTTCTCTGTCTGTTCCTAAACATCTCCGCTGTTTTTCTGACTTGTAGTAACCTCTGACGTCACTAAAACCACACCCCTGTTGGTTCTTTCAACCAATCAGGACTTCCCAAAAGGGACCGGAAGCAGAACTCTTTAAAAGTCGACACTTCCTAGTTCCAGTTAGTTCTGGGAGAGAACAGAAGTTCCAGGAGAACAGAAGTGCTGGAGTTAGTTGGGAGTTCTTCCGAGTCTAGTTGGGATTATGGAATCTTCCACATCTGAGTGGAACCTCTGACGGACTCACAGCTCATGTGAGTCCACCCGTGAGGTGTGCGTGTTGTTGAACGGAGTACCGTCACTACTTCGGACGATTCTCAGCCATCCTAAGGAGACGCTGAAAGGTAGCGTTGAAATGGAACTCCGTACCGGAGCTGACCTATCTTCTGCAAAGGTAACGAGTCGCTTCACTACCGAGTGCACCGAGGCTGAGCTGGGTTCGGATGGAGGGTGCCGTTCTTCGTCAACACACTTTCCCTCATCCATTTTTCTCTCCATTTAAACTCCTTCATTTCCCATCTTTAAAACTCTTCTCTCTGACAGTAAAAAGATAAGCTAAAAGTCTGCAGACATTAATTTAAGATCTAAGGAAATGTCTGTTGTTTTTATTAAGTCAAACGTGCCAAGTTTTATTAATCAGAGCCGATCGGAATAATCAAGTGTACAATGTTTTGATGTTAAATTATGATTCTGTTAATAAATGACCACATTCATTTTGATGGGTCAAAGAAAATTAACATCTCATGTCACTGATTAGACCATCTCCCACACAGTATCTCTGTCACATATCTGTCAAGTAGCTCGAAAAAGAGAGAACCCGTTATTAAATATTGATTGTAGTGGAGCTCTTAAGCTAACCTACCCTATCTCACTACAATGGGGGTGTTCAGAAACAATACCAAAAACCAATTAAACGATGTCTCAACATCGACAAAAATAGTGACTAAGCAACCAGAAAAACAACGTTTCAACATTGACAAAAGTAGTGATTAAGCAACTAGAAAACGAAGTTTCGGGGCGTCACTCACTCTGAATGTCAGATTTGATCACGTTATCGCGTCTGGTAACATCACCCTAACTAACGTCACCCCGGTGGTCATGGGGGACCACGAACATGAGTGAGGGCGTCACTCCATGAGCAAAAGTTAGGATGCCCTTGAATAGTTTTAGCTGTTTGCGCAGCTGAAAGAGGGCTTTAAGGTCTGGATTGGAATCCAGGTCGGCTTCGGGTGGAGTGTTTTTCTCTGGGTCAGTCAAGTACAGCATCATCGAGTTTATTGCAGGATCCGACTTCTGAAGTTGGATGATGTCTGGGTCAGTCAGCACGGTTTGTACAGAGACTGTGTTGTCAGCTGGCTTGGCTGTAGCCTGTGCACGTGTGACTGCCATCACCTCGGCTGTAGGTTGTACTGGCAGAGTTGCGAGCAGCCCGGAGGGGTCAGAGGACCTCTGAGGGCCGTCCATGGCTCCGTCCTTGATAGCTGGTTTATCTGTCACCGGCGACAGTACAGCATCTTTGGCGTGGGATCCTTGGATCTCTACACCTTTAACTACCAATGGTAGGTAGTATGCGGTGGGCCCTGACTGTCTCAGCTCGCAGAGAAGGCTTTCTTGTTCAGTCAGAGTTGGGTTCACCGGTCGGATGTTTTTGGTTTCACATGCTTTTGAAGGATTACTTACCGGGACTGTGTTCTCTGCTGAGAGGTCCTCGGTGCCTTCTGCGGTGCCTGCTGTTGGGCAGTCTGTGACAGTCTTAGGAGGCATGAGTATTGGCAGGGGTTTGCTCACTCTGGCCCACATTGTCTGTTTACCATAATCTATAATCGCGTCAAAGCGATTTATAAAATCCTGGCCGACCAAAAATGGGAATGAGTCAACCATAGACACATATACCGGGTGGTATAGTGTCATCTCACCAACCTGCATGTGAACCATAGTTTTAGCTGGTAGGGTTGTCCTCGTCTCTGCGAGGCCCTGCAGCCCTATAGCACATTCTATGAGAGGTATTTCCCTGTGAACACCGTTAGCGGCAGTCCTGAGCTCCTCGAACAGTTTGGCTGACATAATAGTTATGTCGGCTCCACCATCCATTAGGGCTTCATGTGTGAGGACCCCTTCAAGTGTGATCGACAGGTAAGCTTTTTTAGCGACCCCCTTTTTGATCAGGTTACACAGGAACCTTGTAGGTTTTGGCCAACGTTTCTTCTCACGTCTACCTTCACCTGTAAAATCCTGTTTTTTCCGAACCGTTGGTGCAATTGCTGCTGCTCCTGGGAGTTTGGCTTTTGACGGGCCTCCGTCATTGATGTATGAGATCACCCATTCACCGTGTGTTGAGAGGCTCTCATTGTTTGTAACAACAAGGTCCTGGTGGCTGTCCGTGACAGCGGCAACGTTGTTGTTTGTGTCACCCTGTTTGGACTGAACCGTTAGCACAGCTGTTGCTGTTTCTGAGGTTTCAGTTTGTGACAGGTCACCGTCGGTGATGTGTGATTGTACCCCCCTTTTTTCAGGTGAGGGCGTGTCCGAGTTTACAACAACAGCATCATGGTGACTGTCTGTGACAGTGACAGCAGTAACGGTGTTGTCTGTGTGCTCTGACTTATCAGCAATGATACTGCCAAACAACGCGTTAGGTTGTTTGTCCGTGGCAACACCTTCCAACAATTCCAAGAACCGACGCACACTGTCTGTCTCATCTGAGCTCAGAGGTCTGGGGCTCTCTTTCTGGACCTGCTGCTGTTTTTTTTTTTTCGTCTCAGGCTGTTCAGGCCGACGTGGTGGGGAAGCAGGTCCCCCCCTCTGGGGTTCGCAGTGGGATCCCTGTTTGTATGGGCCACTCTTGGTGCCATACTTTTTACCCTTAGGGCGTTCGCCCCCTTTCTGGTATGTTCGTTCATCCTCTGGTTTCTTGAGAAACCGTTTAGGATCTCGTCTGGACCAGGGGGCACTCACCTGTTGTGGTTTGGCTGCTGGGAAACCTTGTTTCCTCTCACCTTTTTTGGGAGGGGGAGTCGAAGCTCTCGTCCCTTCCAATTCTAATGACTGGGCAGGAATCCTCTCACCTGGGAACACCTCAATGGGTGTTTTGGCCTGTGAACGGGCTTCAAAGACATTCATTGCACAACTTTTTTTCCTCACTGATGGATTTCTCTTTGAAATTAGCCATCATTTGCACTGACATCCTTATGTCAGGGTGGAAATTTTTGCTGAAAACGTACTTAAACGTTTCCTCCTCCTCCATGCTGGCCTCATTCCAGTAACCAAAATAAGCCTGCAAAATCCTGGAATAATATGCCCTTGGGTGCTCATTCTTACTTTGCATGACCTTGTCGGCGGCTGGATAACCGCCAGGTCCCGCGCAAGGGGAATACTCTTTCATAAGAGCAGCACATAACAGGCGGTAATCCTTTCTTGTGGCATCAGGTTAACGCTCTATGAAGGAAAACACCGTCTTGGTTGAAGTGAGCCTGATCAAACCTACCTTATGCCACTGTAGCGTTGGGATAGCTTCTTAATTGGAAGTCAAGGTCGTTCAGATAGGCCTTAGTGTCGGTTGAACCCAATGGCCCTGGCTCAAAGCGTTGGACATATTTTGCAATTTTGTGCAAATCCGAAATCAACAGCAGAGGCTGTATGAATGGTGTCGTAGGAACCAAAATGGCACGTGGAGGTGTGTCGCTAGACTCAGTTGAAGGTGACGGAATGGGATTAAGAGCAGGAGGTGCACCAAAATCCTTCTGAGGTGGTGGTGGTGGGTGACCTGGACTCTGACCTTGTTCGTCTTTGAGTTCTAGACCACCTCGCCCCATGTCAGAAATCTCATTTGTTGCTACGGCTAGTTTCGCCTCACAGGCTTTTAAGCGTTCCTGTGATGTATGACATTCACTTTGTAACCTTTTATCAAGGGCTTCAGCCTTGTTTGCCTCAACATAAAATTTAGCCTTCAGTAGGAGTGCCAATTTAACCAGATGTACATAGCTTGACTTTGTTATGTCAGCAGAAGTCACACTTTCTGCAACATCCTTCAGCTCATCCAATAACTCTTTGGAGTTCATGCTGTCCACCTGTTCACCATATGGATGTAAGGATTCTGTTAGCAGCGTTAACGCTCTCTCCAACCAGTCCTTCCCCTCACATGGATCAATATTTGTTTCTGTCACATCTGCCATGGTTATTCACTGTTCAGCAAAACCTATCTAGTTAAATAGTTGCAACCTTAGAGTTTTTAACAGGTAAATATTTGTATTTAAGTGAGTAGTGAGTGTTATGCACTATTTAGCTCTGTGGTTCCATCACAGTACTGTTATAAACGAACTTTTTCAAATGAATGGGCACCTATTTGTAGGTTTTACCCCAATGCATGAATATTCTATGTAAATGCCTCCTTCTGGCAGTGTTACTTAATGAGCTTAAATCTAACAGATACAAGAACCAGGCTCTTTCAGTGTTAACGTCATTCAAATGCACTTAAAATTAATAAACCTGCAATTTTTCTAAGAAGTCTTACAGCAACGTTCAGTTTTAAACGCTCTCAAGCAGTTTAATTTACCAGAAATTCGCTATTGAAACAGTAACTCAAAAACCAGGCTCTGATTAACAGAAAAAATTTTAAATGAAAAGCGAGTGGTCAGCCTTCTTTCAGGAAAACTGTTATACTCCTTTTCCAACAGCAGGTGGTGTAAGCTTACATTTACCAGCACAAGTCTATGACAACTTCCTGTGAACCGTCCTGTTGACATCCGGCTGTTAACCGTTAGCTACGCTTTAGCACATGGTCGAACATGGTTCTGCAACATTTTTATGGACGGGTTTAAAGCTTTTAAACGTGGCTTATGCACAAGCATGTTTTATCTGCATGAAAAGATGAGTTTTAGGAACAGTGGCAGGCTTTATTTAGCGTTTTTAAACACGAAGGAGGACTCGGTTGAAACAAACTTCATTTCCGGGGTCATGTGACTTTTCAGACACGTGCACAGCAGAGGTTGGCTTCACAATCTGACATCAGAGGGAGTGGACGCACAGAGGCACGTCACCAGCTTCTCAGCGAATCAGAGCGGCCCAAACAGCGGTTTTCAACCAATCACAGCCCGTGTTTACTTGCTTCCAGCTAGCAGTTAGCATGAACAGTCCGGTCAAACTATCGCCCATTAAAACTTCCAAAATGTACTATTTGCTGTTAAAAATGCGACGAACAGCATAAACAGCGGCCTGAGTCAGCGCCCAGCTTTAAAACAGCGTTTCATCTATTAAAAACACAACTCATTCATTCCAATAAACAAAACCAAGTCGGACAGCCGAACCGCCATTCAAGCAACAGTTTCAAACAGAATTAAAGCTGCAAGCAGCATTGAAGGCCCTCGCAGCAAAGAGTCGCTCTGGCCTTACGGCGACCGCGGGGCTCCAGCGACTACGCCCGGTCGCCATCGTGAACGCTCACGCTCCCATCACGCGCCCTTTGACTGGAGTGCGCATTCGCTGAACTTTCGACATCAGCTGCGACTGTGGGCGCTCCAGCAATGTCTCCCAGTCCCAGTCGTGAAAGCTCTCATGCCATTCCCGCACGCGTCCACCAGGGGGCGCATGTGCATAAACTTTGCAATCGTCATCTGCACATATCAGTATGAGAGGGTGTGCACTTGAGACATATGTTAAACCACAATATCAATGTGTTTAGACGTGCTCACAGATTATGCACCAAAAATCTGGTTCAGATCGGATAATAATTCACTGAGATATAACTGTTGGAATATCGTAGGGGGTGCAATTGAGTCAAATGTTAAAGAACAATACCAATGTGTCTATAAGTGCTCACTGATCATGCACAATAAATCTGGTCCAGATCAGATGATGTATCACTGAGATATAACATTTTGAATAATCTAGCGGGCGTACTTGAGTCAAATAATTAACAACAATATCAATGTATCCATAAGTGCTCACTAATGACGCACCAAAAATCTGGTCCAGATCAGACAATATATCACTGAGATATAACAGTTTGAATAATATAGGGGGCACACTTGAGTCAAATATTAAACAGCAATACCACTGTGTCCATAAGTGCTCACTAATCAATCATCCAAAATCTGGTGCAGATCGGATGTAATATCACTGAGATATAACAGTTTAAAAAATCTAGGGGGCGCAGTTGAGTCAAATATTAAACAACAATATCAATGTGTCCTTAAGTGCTCACTAATGACACACCAAAAATCTGGTTCAGATCGGATGTTGTATCACTGAGATATAACTGTAGGAAGAATGTAGGTGGCGCTGTTGAGGCTATTGGCCAATTATCATGGACATCTGTTCAAGAGGTGGATAATGATCGATCATAGTGATTTTGGTGAACCTCGTCTCAAATCTATGGAATTTAGAGCCAAACGTATTGCAATGGCGTCACTTCTGACTTCGCCACGCCGCCACGCCCACATTCTCCAGCGAAAACGTTTTGCGCTTTAAAGCAAGTCAGACCATCTTGTTATATGTCTTCTAACACAAGATCATCCTGTTTAGGTCAAGGATGTCAGAGAGGGAGCATTCCAAGCAAAAAAAGTGACTTCCTGTGCTGAGGGGGCGGGGCTTTGATGATGTCAGAATATGACCACAGAGGATCGTCGGGCATCAGACAGGGATGGCTTATGCCAAGTTTTGTACATTTTGTTCTTTCAATGTGAAAGTTATAGCGTTTGGAAATTTATCACGTGAGGCATAACTTTGAGGCCTGGCCACACCCCTTCAACAAAACGAAACCGAAAGCTTTTGATAACTTTTACTCTCCAATGTCTTAAGGGCATATTAACCAAGTTTGAAGGCAATCCTTCAAAATCCCTAGGAGTTCGTTAAAATTCGCCATTAGAAATGCTCAAAAATGACCTTTTGACCCAAAATGGCTGACTTCCTGTTGATTTTGGACCAGCACTTCAAGAGACTTTTTCATAGGTGCTGAGAAGATACAGATGTTCGCCGAGTTTCAGAATAATCGGTCAAAAAATGGCTTGGGGCTGAGATTTTAAAATATTCTAGGGGGCGCTGTGGAGGCTATTGGCCAATTATCATGGACATCTGTTCAAGAGGTGGATAATGATCGATCATAGTGATTTTGGTGAACCTCGTCTCAAATCTATGGAATTTAGAGCCAAACGTATTGCAATGGCGTCACTTCTGACTTCGCCACGCCGCCACGCCCACATTCTCCAGCGAAAACATTTTGCGCTTTAAAGCAAGTCAGACCATCTTGTTATATGTCTTCTAACACAAGATCATCCTGTTTAGGTCAAGGATGTCAGAGAGGGAGCATTCCAAGCAAAAAAAGTGACTTCCTTTGCTGAGGGGGCGGGGCTTTGATGATGTCATAATATGACCACAGAGGATCGTCGGGCATCGGACAGGGATGGCTTATGCCAAGTTTTGTGCATTTTGTTTTTTCACTGTGAAAGTTATAGCATTTGGAAATTTATGGCGTGAGGTGTAACTTTGAGGCCTGGCCACGCCCCTTCAACATATATGAAAACGCAATTTTTTTGATAACTTTTATTCCCCAATGTCTTAAGGTCAAATCCACCAAGTTTGAAGGCAATCTCTCAAAATGCCTAGGAGGAGTTTGTTAAAATTTGCCATGCATGAAAAGTGAAAAATGCCCAAAAATGACCCTTTGACCCAAAATGGCCAACTTCCTGTTGGGTACAGGGCATACCTCCAAGAGACTTTTTTTCTTGGTTCAGCGAGTTCTACCTATGTACCAAATTTCTGCTCTCTAGGATGTACCAGTTGTCCTATCTCATGTTAGAGGGTGCTGTGGAGCAGTTTGGCCACGCCCACTTTTGATTCCATTAAAATACTAAAATTTCATGCGGGGGACAATTTTTGGTAATGTTTGGTGAGTTTTCAGATATGTTAACCCTTCCAAATGAGCAATTCTTTCGGACCAAGAATCGTAATAATAAGAAACAGAGCAACAATTACAATAGGCCTTCGCAGCGCTTCGCTGCTCGGGCCTAACTATTTCACTCCTTTGATTCTGTCAAACAGATGTGAGGAAGAGGAAACAGCTGTTAAAGGAACACTGGCCTTAACCAGCAGATGCTGCTGAAATCACTTGTGGACAATATTTGTCTCTGATGATCCACAGAAAACTCATTTTGTGTGCAGCATTAAAAATCACTTTTCCTGCTGCTTTCATGTTTCCACTTTGTTTTCACAGCAGATCTTTGCAGCAAAGTGGACTTTATTTCAGCTGATGTGTCCCGAGTGTTTGAGTGTGAGACCAGGGACATGTTTGAGTCTGCTCAGGGTTTAGAGGCTCACAAGAAACACTTGAATGAACACTTCCAGCTTCAAGTGTCTCAGAGAAACCTCTGTTTGTCTTTCTCTAAAGTCTTCAGAGTGGACAATCAAATGATGTCCTCGCATCACTTTTCACATTTAGGACACAATTGAAAACAGCAGCACAACAGCTGTTTGATGAAACACTATTTGACTCCATGAATCATCAAATATTCTACATTTAGCTGCTGATGAAGGAAAGAAAATCATTGAGACTTTGAAAACATCTAAACTCTGTAAGTTCAGTCAAAAAAGCACAAACACAAAAACACTTGGATGAAAAAACATTTGAGTGTTTCAAAACATGAAAGTAGTTTCTATGTTGAAACATTTCTTGATGTATTTTTGAAATGTTCCTCTGGATCATTCAAACATCTGTTTATTGTCTGTGTGTCCATCCATCATCTAAAGCCTGAGCTTCACAACCAAACATTTCTGACAAACACTGAACCAAAGGTTTGATTTGAAATGAAGCTTTGAAGTTTTTAACATCAACTTTCACATTCGTTAACAAAACTTTGTGATTTGATGAAAAATGAGTTTTGGAAACATTCAAAAATAAAAAGAATTAATTCCAGTCATAAGATATTTGATGTCCAAAGAATGATTTAAATTGAAATATCTTTGTGTTTGACTCTAAAATGGACAAAAATGTCTCCGTTGAGCTCAAAATGTTTTCTGTGGAGTTTTGGAGCTTTTGAATCAAAATCATTGGATCTGTTGATGTTCACTGATTTACTAAATTAAAACTTGGGAAAGATTTCTTGAAATGTTCACAGGTTTCTGTGAGGAAAACATTGAACATTTACATTTTCAACAGTCGCTGGATGTGCTGAACAAAACGCTGAACTTTGTGAAAAACCAACATTTGATTTCTTGTATGTTTAGAAGTTCAGAGTAAAAACACTCAGCACAAAGTGATAAAGAGCGCTCCAACAAATCAGGAAGTCAAAAACTAAATCCTTCAAGTTGTTTCTCATCTCGATGGTTAATGCATTCCTCATTCAAGAATTATCATCCAAAATGAAGCCAGCTGCCAACTAGCATATGTGTTTGTTTAGGTATGGGAAACAGCCGAAGTGACAGAAAACAGGTGAACAATGTTGACGTGTGTGGAAAAGTTGTTTGGGTCGGAGAAAAGTCTGAATGAGTTACTTTGTGTTTATGCTCTAATTTGTTGAGTTAAGTTTGGCAGCAGATAAATGATGACTTATGTTTTATTATTATTATATGTGTAGTGAACTAAGCCTCCGGTCAAAACCTGCCTCTGAAGACCTTCATGGGACAGGAACTGTTATTTCATTGATTTGAATCCAGAAATACAAATTAGCTCATCCAGAGACTTTCTAATTGTATCCTGAACTAATCAATTGAAAGAACACTCACTTTTTATATTATCATTAATATTTTACAATGTCTTGATAATCAAAAGTGTGTTTAGTTCAAATCATTTTTAAATGTTGAAGTGAACCACTCATTTTAAATCAACTGTGAAACAGTATTAATGATTTTTAATCCTCATTCAAAGTAGAAATCAAGTTAAATGTCGATGTTACAAAGTAATTATGCATTTTGATCTTCTGTCTGAAATGAGAAAGGAGTGATGTCGGTCAAAAGTCGGAGACAGTCGCAAACAAGTTTATTGGAACGGTCATGTTTTTAAACCTCTCAGACAGAAACAAGATAAACTGGCACCTGTAAGTCTGTCATTTCTCCAAAACATTTCTCTGTCTGTTCCTAAAAATCTCCTCTGTTTTTCTGACTTGTAGTGACCCTCTGACGTCACTAAAACCACACCCCTGTTGGTTCTTTCAACCAATCAGGACTTCCCAAAAGGGACCGGAAGCAGAACTCTTTAAAAGTCGACACTTCCTAGTTCCAGTTAGTTCTGGGAGAGAACAGAAGTTCTGGGAAAGAACAGAAGTTCTGGGGGAAGAACAGAAGTTCTGGGAGAGAACAGAAGTTCCATGGAGAACAGAAGTTCCAAGAGAACAGAAGTTCCAGGAGAACAGAGAGTTCTGCTGGAGAAGGAGACGAGTGTGACTTTACAACTGAAGTCCACGGTGGTCATTTTCTGAAAGATGACACCTGTCTGGAGTGTTGATTCAGGTCATCACGCCAAAGACCTATTCAACATCTCAGGAAATCAGCACGTTTGCTGAAATTCCACTTAACTTAATCCTATCTTTCGGGGAGTTTATTTTGGAAGCTGGGCCAGTCAGCCTCGTGGTCCCAAGTTTGATGAGAAGCGGATAAATCCCTGGAGATAAAAGACTCAGCCTTGCTGGATGCCAGGAGAAAGCCTCTCTGAAACCCCACCAAGGTAAAGAGTCGACGCTCGGGTACCATCTAGCTGAAATCACCGGGAAACGTGCTATCTGGTTTCAAACAAGATAACTCCCCATCTTTTCTTTATTATCTTAGTTAACCCTAAGTATCCACTTTCCCTTCTTAAACTTTACTCCATCTCTATATTTCTCTGCCAGTAAAAGATAAGCTAAAAGTCTGCAGACATTAATTTAAGATCTAAGGATATGTCTGTTGTTTTTATTAAGTAAAACGTGCCAAGTTTTATTAATCAGAGCTAATCAGAATAATCAAGTGTACAATGTTTTGATGTTAAATTTTGATTCTGTTAATAAATGACCACATTCATTTTGATGGGTCAAAGAAAATTAACGTCTCATGTCACTGATTAGACCATCTCCAACACAGTACCTCTGTCACATATCTGTCAAGTAGCTTGAAAAAGAGAGAACCCGTTATTAAATATTGATTGTAGTGGAGCTCCTAAGCTAACACTGAAGCTAACCTAACCCTACATCACTACATTCTGGTGGCCCAGTACAGGTCTCTAAAGAGCTTCTCGTGACCCGATATCCGCCTCTTTGGACATTTCGTGGCCGTACGAATGTTTAAAGAGGTGTGAATTAAATGTGACGGAGTCTGTGTTATTGAGTGAACTGAATGTTGGCATGGAAAGTCCAAGTTTTGAGCTTGATACAGCATGATTCTGCTTGTGGTGTTCAGAGAGCTGAAAGTAATGTCAATGTGTTCATTTTAAAGCTGAAATTTGTACATCTGTTGTGTAACTAAAGCTGGCATGCTGTGGTAAAACGCTTTATTCTGTTTAAACTGTGGCAGAGAGGGGGGTTCTGACCCGGTTCTGCTGTCAGACTCGGTTCAGATTCGTTGAACGAGTCGTGTTTTGAATGGATAAAACACTGTTTTGAAGCTGAGCGCCGTCTCAGACCACTGTTGAAAGAGCTTCGTTACATTTGTAGCAGTAGATTGTGCATTTTGAAAGTTAATGGACGAAAGTTGACCGGACTTTTTCAGGCTAACTGCTAACACTGCTAGCTGGAATCACGAGCTGTGATTGGTTGAAAACCACTGTTTGGGTCGCTCTGATTCGCTGAGAAATAGGTGACATGTCTGCGTTCACTCCCTCTGATGTCAGATTGTAAAACCCACCCCGTTGCTCACGTGTCTATGGCGTCACGTGACCCCGGAAATGAATCTCGGTTCAACCGAAGCCTCCTCTGTGTTTAAAATCGCTATATGGAGCTGCCACTGTTCCCAAAACTCATGTGTTCATGCAGATAGACGTGCTTGTTAAAGCGACGCCACGTTTAAGCTTTAAATCCGTTCAGAAAGTGCTGATTTGACCATGTTCGACCGTGTGCTACGTCTAGCTAACGGCTAACAACCGAATGTCAACAGAACAGAACGGTTCACAGGAAGTTGTCATAGACTTCTGCTGGTAAAAATAAGCTTACACCGCCACCTGCTATTGAAAGGGAAGTATAACAGTTTTCCTGAAAGAAGGCTGCTCACTGCCTTTCATTTAAAATATTTTTGCTTTTGTTAATTCAGCCTGGTTTATGAGTTACTGTTTTAAATAACCAATTCTGGTAAATAAAACTGCTTAAAAAGCGTTTAAAAGCTAAAGTTGCCGTGAGACTTTTAGAAAAATTGCAGGTTTATTTAATTTTAAGTGCTTTAGAGTAAATGAACACTGAAATAGGCCTGGTTCTTGTATCTGTTTGATTTAAGCTCTTTAAGTAACACTGCCAGACAGAGGCGTTTACTTAGAATATTCATGCTTTGGGGTGAATCCTACAAATAGGTGCCCATTCATTTGAAGAAGTTGGCTTATACAGTACTATTGAGTGAACCCAGGGCTAAAATAGTGTGTGAAACTCACATGGCACTTGAATACAAATATTTACCTGTTAAAATATCTGAAGTTGGCAACTGTTTAACCAGATAGGTGCTGAACAGTGAATAACCATGGCAGATGTGACAGAAAAGAATATTGATCCTTGTGTGATGGATTGGTTAGAGAGAGCGTTGACGCTGCTCACAGAATCTTTAAATCCATATGGTGAACAGGTGGACAGCATGAACTCAAAAGAGTTATTGGACGAGCTGAAGGATGTTGCAGAGAGTGTGACCTCTACAGCCAGAACAAAGTCAAGCTATGACCAGCTGGCTAAATTGGCGCTCTTATTGAAAGCAACATTCTATGCTGTGGTAAACAAGGCTGACAACCTTGCAATAAGGTTAAACAGCGAAAAAGAGGAGTACCTCAAACTCATGGCACAGTCTAAATTTGATCAGGAGACCCGTGCGAATGAGTTACAACGTGACAGAGAGCTCTCACAAGCTCAGCTGTCATTACAAGCTCACTCATATGAGGAGAAGATGAGGGAAAGAGAGGTTAAGTACCAAGCACTGTGTTCAGACAACGATACGCTACAACAACAGTTGTAGCTCACATCAAAAGCTCTGAACGAATGCAGATTGGAAAAGGTGGCGTTAGTCCAACAAGGCGTGCATTTACAAAGTGAATGTCATACATCACAGGAACGCTTAAAAGCCTGTGAGGCGAAACTAGCCGCTGCAACAAATGAGATTTCTGACATGGGGCGAGGTTGTCTGGAACTCAAAGACGAACAAGGTCAGAGTCCAGGTCACCCACCATCACCTCAGAAGGATTTTGGTGCACCTCCTGCTCTTAATCCCATTCCGTCACCTCCACATGTGTCTAGCGACACACCTCCACGTGCCATTTTGGTTCCTACGATACCGATAATACAGCCTTTGCTCCCAATTTCGGATTTGCAAAAAATCTCAAAATATGTTCAACGCTTTATTCCTGGGCCTATGGGGTCCACTGGTACGAAGGCGTATCTAAATGATCTTGATTTCAGACTGAGTGGTTATCCTAATGCTACGGTTGAAGATAAAATCAGTCTGATAAGGCTCACTTCGGACAGAGAGGTGTTCACCTTCATCGAGCGTCAACCTGATGCCACGAGAAGGGATTACAACCTTCTGTGTGAAGCTTTGATCAGAGAATACAACCCCTGCACGGGACCTTGTGGCTTCCCAGCTGCAGACATGGTCACGCAAGGGAAGCATGAACATCCAAAGGTTTATTACAAAAGAATCTTCCAGGCTTATTTTGGTTACAGGAATGAAACCGGCATGGAGGAGGAAGAGGGTTTTAAATTTGTTTTCAACAAAAACCTCCACACTGACGTAAGAACGTCAGTACAAATGATGGCTAATTTCAAAGAAAAATCCATCAATGAGATTAAACAGTGTGCTGTGAATGTGTTTGAGGCCTGTTCTCATGTTAAGACGCCCATAGAGGTGTTTCCTGGTGTAAAGGTTAAACCCCATTCGCTAGAACTGGAAGGACGGCGCGTGTCGCCTCCCCCTCCTAAAAAAGGCGAGAAAAAGCAGTCCTTTCAAACTAACAAACCGCGTCATGAAGGTGCACGCTGGGACAAAAAAGATCTAAAGGGATTGAATTTAATCCCAGAGGATGAACGTGATTATCGTAGGTGGGGTGTGCATAGGACGAAGAGATATGGGAACCAAGGTGACCCATATTATCAGGGGAAGTCCGAAAAGGAACCCCCAAATGACGTACCTAACCCTCCTCCACCTCGGACAAAACGACCCGAGGCGAAAAAATCACAAAGGTTCCAGAAACAAGGCACTACACCTCTGAGCTCGGAAGAGACAGAGAAACTACGCAGGTTGTTAGAAACTTTGAAACACACTGACACGAGAAACCAACCTGGAGCACTGTGTAGTGATGTAATCACTATTAAATCTGAGGGCGCGAATGACAAAATCACAGATGTCGGTGGAACACACTAAGACATTGTTGTTGTGGCCTCCAACAACCCCTCATCGGAAGAAGGGGGGGGTGAACTCACACACAAACGATGACGAGTCATCGCACTCAGAAACAGCTACTGCTGTGCTGACGGTTCAGACAAACCAAGATTACACAGACAAGGCTGAGCGTGTGAAGAAACGTCAGAAAAAACCTAAGAGGTTTCTGTGTAACTTTATCAGAAGGGGGGTCGCCAAGAAGGCGTACCTGTCAGTAACACTCGAAGGAGTCCTCACACATGAAGCACTACTGGACGGTGCTTTAACAATTATGTCAGCTAAACTGTTCGAGGAGCTGAGGACAGCCGCTGGCAGTGTTAACAGGGTAATACCTCTCACAGAATGTGCTATAGAAATGCAGGGTCTCTCAGAGAAGAGGACAACCCTGACAGCTATAGCAATGGTTCACATGCAGATTGGAAGAATGACACTATACCACCCGGTACACGTGTCTAGTGTTGACTCATTCCCATTTTTGGTTGGCCAGGATTTTATAAATCGCTTCAACGCGATTATAGATTATGGTGATCAGACGATGTGGGCCAAGGTGAGAAAACCACTGCCAATAGAAATGCCTCCTGAGTGTAACACAGACTGCCTAACAGCAGGTACCGCGGAGGGCGCAAAGGACTCCTCATCCGAGGACACGAGCCCGGTGAGTATTCCTCTGACATCATGTGAAACCAAAGAGACCCACCCGGTGGTCCAAACTCTGACCCAACAAGAAAGCCTCCTCTGTGAGCTGGAGCAGTCAGAGTCCACCAAACACTACCTACCACTGGTAGTTAAAGGTGTAGAGATCCAAGGATCCCACACCGACGATGCTGTTCTGTCTCTGTGGACAGATAAATCAGCAATTAACCGAGCTTTCTATGAAACCTTGGTTCACAAACACGTGGGTCTAGAACTAATTAAAAAAGCTTTCCGCTTTCCATTAGTTCCCAATAGTTCACAGGTAATGACCGCGGAAGGAGTCATTAACCTAAAACTAAACTGGAACCAACGAGAACTGGTTCACCCGTTTCTCGTGATCCAAAACTTACCACATGCAACCTACATAGGCTCTGACATTTTGGTAAGGTTGGGTGTCCATGTGGACACCATCAACAAGGTGCTGTGGTCCCTAACACCAGCCACAAAGGATCCTCCTGTGCTAGACACAGCAAACCTTAAGGCTGGGCAGACCATTCCAGAGGCCTGCCAGGTTGCTAACAACCAAACCACCACAGTACCACCTCGGGTGATTAACCTAATGGTGCGAATCCACATCGTAGCTGGACAAGCTATTAGCCATAAACATGCATATTTTCAACCTTCTCCTGCGTTTTTCAACTTGGGACTGTCCGTGGAAGCCAAAAACCAAGTGAGCCTTGACTCCAGGACCACATCTGTTGCTGTGTGTAACACAGGCATGGATGAGGTGATGATCCCAAAAAACACTATGCTAGGATGGTTGATTTCCACTGATTTTCATGATTTTTAACTAGACATTCCATTTCTGGGAGGACTCCCAGATAACCTGGTACCAAGTCAAGAAACTGGGCCAGTATGGTTCACAAAACCAACACAGGCCATAGCTCTTTTTTCAACTGATGACGTCGACCAAGGACCTCAAACCTATGGTGTCTTACCCATAGACAGGTCCGACGACTCAGAAAGGGATTCGTTGGAGCTCCCCAAAGAGCAAGAACCCTTATCAGTCTCATCACAGATTGAACAGGTGGTCGCCCAAGCCGACACTCTGACATCTGATGAGGAAAGGGACAAACTTCGCCAAGTTCTTTTAAAATATGAAAAGTCATTTTCAACTGACTCAACAGATTGTGGGTTGACCTCACTCCACACAGTGAGCATCCCAACCCCACCCAACGCACCGCCAACATTTGTCAGACAATACAAGATCCCTCTGGCAGCACATCAGCCTGTCCAGGAGATCGTTGATGACCTTTTGGTCAAAGGTATAATCAGACAATGTAATAGCATCTACTCTGCGCCTTTATGGCCAGTTTTAAAACCAAATGGTAAGTGGAGACTTACCATAGACTACAGAAAGCTAAATAAACAAGTCCCCTTATCCAGGTGGCCAATGACTCAGCTCCAACAGGAACTGCCAAAGGTCACCGATGGTAAGTACTTCTCTACCCTCGACGTCGCCTCTGGTTTTTGGACCATCCCTGTGCGCCGAGGACCAACACAAACTAGCTTTCACTTTTGGCAGCCGACAATACACCTTTACCAGGTGTCCCTTTGGCTACGCTAACTTACCTGCAGAGTTCAACATCTTTTTGAACAAAGCATGTCCAGACGCCCACGAGCGTGGGACACTGATCTACGTGGACGACATCCTTTTGAGGCAGCCAACACTGGACTCTCATTTGGCTGAGATCGACCACGTCCTAAATCAGCTAACAACTGCTGGTGCTAAAATCTCACTGTCAAAGTGCCAGTGGTACAGAACTAAGGTGGACTACGTTGACCTCCTAGTAGGTCCGGACGGAGTACAACCACAATTGACTCGCACCCAATGCCTAGACAACCTCAAAGTCCCTACCAATCTCAAGGAACTACAGAGTTTTCTGGGAGTGTGTAATTACTCACGACAGTTCATAGAGCATTATGCGGACCTCGCAAAGCCACTGACTGAACTCTTAAAGAAAGACGTCCCATTTGTCTGGACTGATACACATGTAGTGAACTAAGCCTCAGGTCAAATCCTGACCTTGAGGGCCTTCCTGGGACAAGAACTGTATTTCATTGATTTGAGTCCAGAAACACAAAATTAAGTTCATCCAGAGACTTTCTAAGTGTCCTGCACTGATCAATTGAAAGAACACTCTCTTTTTATTATCATTACTATTTTACAAATGTTTTGATAATCAAAGTGTGTTTAGTTCAAACCATTTTTAAATGTTGAAGTGAACTACTCATTTTAAATCAACTGTGAAACAGTATTAATGATGTTTTAATCCTCATTCAAAGTAGAAATCAAGTTAGAATGTGTTACAGAGTAATTATGCATCTTCTGATTTTCTGTCTGAAATGAGCAAGTGTAAGTTGGTCCAAGGTTGGAGACAAACGCAAACAAGTTTGTTGGAACGAACTGTCATGTTTTTAAATCCTCTCAGACATAAATAGAGAAGCTGGCACCTGTTTCCTCACAACTCGCCCAAATATTTCTCTTGTCTGTCTCAAAAACATTTTCAGTCTGTTCCAAAACATTTTTCTGTTTTTCTGACTTCTAGTGACCTCTTACGTCACAAAAACACACCCCTGATTAGCTATTTCGGCCAATCAGGACTTCCCAAATGAACGGGAAACAGAACTCTTTAAATGTCGGCACTTCCTAGTTCAAACCAGTGCGGTGGGAGAGCAGTTCAGTTCGGAGAGCAGAACCGAACAGAAAAAGTGCTGAAGAGAACAGGAGGTTCAGACATGATCCGCAGTTCTTCCGAGTCTTGTGGGAATTATGAAATCTTCCACATCTGAGTGGAGCCTCTGACGGACTTACTCCTCTTGTGAGTCCACCAGTGGGGTGAACGTGTGCTGCACTAAGTACCGTCACTACTCCGGACGTTTCCCAACCATCCTACGGAGACGCTGGAAATGGTAGCGTTAAATGGAACTCCGTACCAGCTGATTCATCTTCAGAGAGGTAACGAGTCGATTTCCTACCGAAGCTTACCGGGGCAAAACTGGGTTCGGATGGAGAGTGCCGTTCTTATACCGACACATAACAACCCCTCATCCATCTTCTCTCTCAATTTAAACTCCCTTCATTTCCCATCTTTAAAACTCTTCTATCTTGCCAGTAATCATCCAGATATTTTCAGAAATGTCTGTTGTAGAGCTTGAAGGGAAATCATGGCCGTATGGTTTCCTAATTGTAAAGCTTGCTAATTAATTGTGTTGTTGTTGAAATCAATTTGCCAAATTAATGTAAATGTTTGATGTTAAACTTTGATTCTGTTAATAAATGACCGCATTCATTTGATGGGTCAAAGAAAATTAACGTCTCACGTTACATTTAATTATTCAATGCACAATATTATTCAGTCCAGAAAAATGAAAGAATCCGTTTAATTTATGAATATATCACAGATATATGTTCATCTACACACAGCAGCAGGCTATGAACGCTCTTAAAGACAGGCTCAAGTTAGCCCCATGTCTAGTCTACCCAGACTACAACAAAGAGTTTTACTTGGAAGTGGGCTTCTCAACTCACTGCATAAGTGCAGGTCTGTACCAAATACACGACAAAGACAAGCGTGTTGTGGCCTACACCAGCAAAACAATGGCAGGCCCTGAACTAAAGTATTCAGACTGTGAGAAGGCTCTAGTGACCACTGTGTGGGCAGTGAAACATTTCTCCTGCTATATTGGTGGACAGAGGATTATTGTTGAAACACAACAGCAGCCTGTAACGTTTCTAAACAGCCAACGCATCAGAGATGGTGTGGTGACAAACTCACGTGTAGCCACATGGCTTATGGCACTTCAGAGTTTTAACCTAGACATCCGCTACGGTCAAAATAAGAAGTCACACTTGGGCACTGATTTGGCAATCTGCCAAGAATGTACACAGGATGTACCAGCCACCCAACAGCCGGTTGTGAGTAAACCCTCAGTAGCTGAGGACCCAAATCACCACTTCTTTGATAGCAATATCTGTAAAGATATGGCGACATTGTACGTGGGTGGATGCTCATTCCACCACAAGAAAATCTGCAAAGCAGGTGTTGGAGGAGTCCTCCTCCAAGACCAAGAACAGGTCACATTTGGCTATAAATTAGGCTCTCAGTCTTCTCAGTACGCTGAGATAGCAGGAATCCTAATAGGCCTACGGATGGCAGTGGAATGCTCCATCCAGACGCTAGTCATCTGCACTGACTCTAACTATGCTCGACATAGTTTCTTGTGTCATCTCGCTCTGTGGAAACAGAACGGTTTTCTCACAAGCAACAAAAAGGTGGTCAAACACAAAGAGCTTTTCATGACATGTGATCACTTAGTGACATCACATGATCTACAGATCTTCTGGAAGAAAGTTCCAGGACATTCCAGAGTCCCAGGCGATGACAAGCACTACAATGACCTTGCAGACTC
>NW_023618648.1:0-616 GCF_014905685.2 Nematolebias whitei
ATGCCAGTCAAAGTGAGACAGATCCCAGAGGAATGACTGTTCACAAAAATGATTCAGATCCCTTTTTTGAATTAATCTGGGCTTAGAAGGTGGAAGTTTAATAGCTCTCAAAGCCGCTGTCACACAATGATCACTCAAAATATCAGCGAATACACCTGTACCAGGGAATTTGTGAGGCATATTAGTTAGAAATAGGTCTAAGATGGAGGATTTTTCAGGACGGATTTTGTTTAATCTAGTGGGAGAGTCAATCAATTGGGTAAGATTGAGAGACAGGCAACATTCCTTGAATTTATCACAGAGGGGGGTCGACTTACACCAATCAATGTTGAGGTTTCCAGGCAAAAGGATCTCTTTGAATTTTAAATTACCAAAAAATTCCATCAGGGCAGACAGAGCCTCAGGTGATGCTGAAGGTGGGCGGTAACAACAGACTACAGTTAAGATCTGGCCTCCATTCAAGGTGATGTCTACAGATAAGGCTTCAAACTGGTTTGGAATTGTTTTAGAAGACACAAGACTAACAACCAAAGAATCACTGATGTAAACAGCGACTCCCCCCCGCCCCCTTTTTTTTTTGACGATCACAGCGGTAGATGTTAAATCCATTGATTGC
>NW_023618648.1:626-16329 GCF_014905685.2 Nematolebias whitei
CGTTTACATGCAGAAAATGAATCCCTGACACGTTCTTAAAGTCATTTGGTGTGCTGTAACTAATGGTGGGTCCAGGGTTGGGTTGAATCCCTGAGAGCAGTAACAACATTATTATCAGACATTTTCTTGAGTTTTTTGTGACTGAAGTGTAATTACAGGAGTTAACAGTGCGACAATTAGCCCCCCATAATCGAACCATGAGAAACATTAATGAAGACGTGATCATTCAGAACCCAAAAACAGTGAAAGTTGCAGTGATGGGCAGATTCAGGTGTATTAACAAGATTCAGTGACTCCAGATAACCTGAGAACTGAAAATAGTGACAATAATATGAATGATGCAGAAAAGTTTCAGACCATAAAACATCACAGTTCAAATGGACAAACAAACCCCACGAGGTGGCCCAACTGCAGTTTGAGTTGGGCTGAGGGGGGCTCCGGCCCCCCAGTGAGGACGGATGGATGCTCCCATGGGAAACAGAAGCTGGGTCCAGAATCAACAGGCCAAAACATAAACTGATAATTTGCAGCAAATAGCAGAGCGAGCTGCTAGAAAATCCTCCTGAAGTGAAAGGCATGATCCTAGCTCGTTTCAGGTCAACAGGGGCCAACAGCGTGATCCGGAATAAAATATTTATTATCCAGGTGAGTTTGGATGGAGGCCTACAGCAACTCCGATGCAAACTCCGAACTTCTCTCGAGCACCACGCAGCCCTGCTCCTTCACTCCTTCACGTTGCTCCTTCACGCTGCTCCTCTGCACAACACCTCCGCACCCGACAGCACGAGAGGCGCCCCCGGTGAAAAACGAGACTGACTCTGCACGACACCTCCGCACCCAACAGCACGAGAGGCGCCCCCGGTGAAAAACGAGACTGACCTGAGAGGCTGAGGCTGAAGTCGACACTGGTCCGGTCCGATTCTGCTCCAGTCCGGCCCCGACGCTCCACAGCACGAGAGACGAAGAGGCTGAAGATGTCCCTGGCACAGTTCTGCTCCGGTCTGGCGGCGCGGTTCTGCTCCGGTCCGGCGGCGCTTCAAAGCACCGGAGCGTCTCCTCCAGGTGAACACAGCGATTCCACGGAGGTGGACAGTCCTTCGGTAAAAGTAATGGGCTGCTCACTGAAGCTGAGACCGGCTCTGTTGAAGACGAAATCCCCAACAGCCACCTCGGTTCGGTTCTGGTCCAATTTGAGGGTCACAGGTATACTTCCCCCACACCTATGAAGACACCACGAGGGCCAGTCCAGCAGAAAACCAGCGAAATACCACCCGGCGATTTTTGTCGAAACCAGGTAGAACCATACAGGTCCAGATAAGAGTTCGTTGAGGTCCAGAGGGAGAGAGAAAAAACACTGGACCTTCGTGCAACGACTCCCCAGCTCGAGGGGTCACCTGGCCGGCAGGGTGCGCTCAGAGTGACCGGTGGGGTGGGAGCGGCCGGTCCTGGACCAAAATATATTTTTGGACGGTCCCGTCCGGCTCTCTGAGTCACTGAACACCGAATTCAGTTGGAAGGAGGACCAACTTTAGTCCGATTCGAAAAAAACGGGTCAGTTTGATGATAAAAGACTGCAGAGAAGCCGGAGGGAGCTGCCGTCCATCAGCTCGCCGCAATTAATATGACATTAATTTTAGTGACCTCCAATTGGCGTAACCGGGTGTCATTACCACCGACGTGAATAACAATCTTACCGTATTTAACCTTAGCCTTAGTCAGCAGTTTCAAATAAGATTCTATGTTGCCCGCTCTGGCCCCCGGAATGCATTTGACTATGGACGCTGGAGTCCCTAAAGCCACGTTTCAGACTATGGAGCTTCCAATAACCAGAGTCTGTTTCTCAGCGGGTGTGTCACTGAGTGAGGAAAATCTATTAGAAACGTGAACGGGTCAGTGGTGAACTGGGGGCTTAGCCTTAGCACTACACTTGCTCAGGACCGTCACCCAGCCGGCCTGGGGTCCTGGCTGCTCAGGATCGGCTGGAGGACCGCTAACGGGAGCTAGTCTCTGTGGTTCCGTGCTGTCTAAGGGGACCTGGCTAGCTAATGGTTTTTCTACAGCGCGGAACCGAGCTTCCAGTTCAGACAGCCTCTCCTCCAAAGCTACCATAAGACTACATTTGTTACATGTATCATTACCACTAAAGGAGGCAGAGGAGTAACTAAACATCTGACACATGGAACAAGAGAAAACAGTGGAAGCAGGGAGAGAAGCAGCAGCCATGCTAAGCTAACGCTAGCAGGAGTTGGCAGAGCCAAATACACCAATAAAAACAGAGAAGTGTTGAAAGATAAGAGGTGTTTTAAGTACTATCCAACAGTAGTCCAAAAAAGTTCAATCTGGTCCTCTTAACATTAAAAAAATAAAATTGTAGAAACGTTTCGTCTTTTATCCGAAAGACTTCCTCAGTCTGAGGTGCTGTATTCAGCTCTAGAACAATGTGGATATCCTAACTGGGCCTTCCTGAAAGCAGAGAAGAAACTCAAACAAGACTCCAGTCAGCCATCAGGTGAAAAGGAGGAACCCAGACCCAGACCAATGGTCATTCCATATGTTGAGGGAGTATCAGAGAAACTGAGACGTTTATTTTCTAAACACAACGTCCCAGTGGCTTATAAACCCCAAAATACATTAAAGACTGGTTCATCCCAAAGATCTAGTCCCCCGGCACAAACAGAGTAATATTGTGTATGTTGTTCAGTGTCAGGAGGGTGATCAGTCTTACATCGGGGACAATAAACAGCCACTGGCCAAAAGGATGGACCAGCACAGAAGATCAACATCATCATACCATACCATACCATACCATACCACTTTATTTATAAAGCACTTAAAACAGCAACAAGGCCAACCAAAGTGCTGTACAGACAAAACAACAGGTAACACACAAAGCAAAATACAAAATGAGGTAAATCAGAATATAGACATAAAAAAACGATACAGATAATGACGACAAACCAGTGTGGAGCATACAGGATCAAAACACAGATCATCTTGTGTTGAAAGCTACTGAATAGTAGTGAGTTTTTAAATGGGACTTGAAAACCGAGAGGGAAGGGGCCTGTCTGACAAGCAGAGGTAACTCGTTCCAGAGTCTTGGTCCTGCTACAGAGAAGGCCCTGTCACCTCTGCGCTTAAGACGAGTTCCTAGAACTGTGAGGAGCAACTGGTCCGCTGACCTCAGCGAGCGTGGTGGGACATCCGGTTGTAGCAAATCAGAGAGATGGGGGGGGGGGGGGGCGGGCGACACTGTTCAGTGATTTGTAGACATAGATGAGTATTTTGAACTGGATTCGAAAATGAACCGGTAACCAGTGCAGTGAGGCCAAAACTGGTGTAATGTGCTCTCTTTTGCCTGTACTGGTTAAAAATCGGGCTGCTGCATTCTGGACCAGTTGTAGTCGTGCAATGGAGGTCTGACTGATACCAAACAGGAGCAAATTGCAGTAATCAAGCCTAGATGTAATGAATGCATGTATTACTGTCTCCAGGTTATTTTTGGACAATATGGGCTTCAGTTTAGACAGCCGCCTCAGTTGGAAGAAGCATGATTTAACAATCATGTTTACTTGATTGTTAAGTTTCAGGGAAGGGTCCATTATCACGCCCAGATTAGTGACTCTGTTTTTCTGACAGGGTTAGAGCGGAAAGGTCGATGCAGTGGTTTGTGATTGTGTCGTTGGGAGGGAACAACATGACTTCAGACTTCTTTTCATTGAAACTTAAGAAATTTAAAGCCATCCAGTCCCTGATGTCAGCCAGGCAGTTGAGCAGCGGTTGAATAGAGCATGTACCATTGTGTCTTAGGGGGAAGTAAATTTGACAGTCATCGGCGTAGAAGTGGAAGGGTATGTTGTGTTTCCAGAAAATAGCACCAAGCGGCAGCAGGCATAAAGAGAATAGGAGGGGACCCAGTATGGACCCCTGTGGAACCCCCCATTTAAGCTCTGCCTCTGCGGAACTAAAATCCTTGATGGAGACACAAAAAGATCTGTCAGTGAGGTAAGATCTGAACCAATTGAGGGCTGATCCTGTCATGCCCACCCACTGCTCCAACCTAGCAATGAGGATCTCATGGTCGATGGCGTCAAAGGCGACTGTGAGGTCCAACAGGACAAGCAGCACAGAATCACCGGTATCTATGGATCTGAAGATGTCGTTAAAGACCTTCAGTAGGGCAGTTTCAGTGCCGTGGAGAGGTTTAAAGCCAGATTGGAAAAGCTCTAAGATGGCGTGATCCTCCAAGAAGCACTTCAACTGGGACTCGACTATTTTCTCCAGTACTTTAGAAACAAATGGGAGTTTGGAGACAGGCCGGTTGTTGGAAACGACTGAGGGGTCAAGGTTTGATTTTTTCAGGAGAGGCTGGACAGCAGCATGTTTAAAGGATTTTGGCACCACACCAGTGGATAAACTACTGTTTACTATATCGAGAATGGACGGACCTAGAGTTGGAAAAACCTCCTTTAGTAGTCGAGGGGGGACCACATCAAAGGGGAAGCCAGAAGGTTTCAAGTTGCACATGACCTGCTCTAGAGAAAATAGAGTGATGGGTTCAAAATGGTCAAATAGAGCTACAGATTGAGGTGGGATGGATGGGTCATGAGTTGGAGGGGAAATGAAAGCCCTGGTGGTCACAATTTTTTCCAAAAAGAAATGTAAGAAGTTGTCGCACAGCTCAGTCGAGGCTTCCAGAGGAGATGGTTCAGTGAGGTGGAGAACAGAGTTTAGGGTGGAGAAGAGGACACGTGGGTTGTGAGAGTTTGAGGTAATTATATCAGAGAAGAATTTTGATTTAGCAGCTTTTACTGTTTTCTGATAACGGCGCCAACTCTTTTGAAGTTTCTGGAAAGAGACCAGCAGCCTGTCTTTCCTCCACTTTTGCTCCGCCCTCCTACATTGCTGCCTAACGGCCTTGGTGACGTCACTCAGCCAAGGTTCTGCTTTGATGTTTGATTTTTTGGTTTTAACAGGTGCAACATGATCCAGAGACTTTAAGCAGACAGAGTTGAACTGGGATGTCAGCTCCTCAGTGGTGGTGTGAAACACTGGGGCCTGAATTATCATTTCAGAGTTATAAACATCTGTGAAACGTGTGACAGTGAAGTGGTTAATGGTCCGGCTGCGACGTGCAAGAATGCACGACTTAGGAGTTAGATGGGGGAGGGTGAACTCAAATCGGACTGGCATGTGGTCTGAAAAAACATTATCACCAAAAACAAGATTATTAACAGTCATATCATGAGTTAAAACAAGGTCCAATGTATGTCCACACTCTTGGGTGGGACCGTTTACACGCTGAGTTAAATTAAATGAGTCCAATAGATCTAAAAAGTCCTTAACCAAGGGCTTCTCAGGACAGCACACGTGCAAATTAAAGTCCCCAATAATGAAAACATGCTCATATTTTGGTGTGATTTCAGCCAAGAAGTCAGAAAACTCATTTATGAAATCCTTAGATCGAGGTGGGCGGTAGACGAGTGCAAATAACGTCGGAGGTGAATGTCGAGTTCAAAGACGCTCAGCTCAACTGGGGGGCCATCAGGCCAGGATTCTGTGGTCTACACTCATCTCCAGGTCAGAGGTCACTCTTTCAGGGATGAAGATGTTCACATCCTGGACAGAGAGGAACGATGGTTTGAGAGCGGAGTAAAGGAGGCCATCTTTGTGAAAAGAAAACGTCCATCATTAAACAGGGGTGGAGCCTCCAGGTTCAACTGTCCCCCTCTTACAATGCTGTGATTGCTAGTATCACTCAGCCCTCTGTGAGTAGTAAACAGTCATCAGGTGCTAATGATCCATTGTTAGGCTGATGGTCCTTCTTGAGCATGTGATCAGCTGGTTTTGGTTGTCAGCAGCAAAACTGGTTGATCCACTCTGAGAGGGTGCTATTTAAGAGACTGAGCTGAATACAGCACCTCAGACTGAGGAAGTCTCTCGGATGAGAGACGAAACGTTTCTACTTTTTGTTTTGTTTTTTGAATGTCCAGAGGACCAGATTTAACTTTTTTGGATTTTTCTACCTGGATTATTGAGCATGCATCAGGATATCCAACAGTAGAAAAACAACTGTACTAAGTGTGTTTGTGAACTAGAATGAAAAACTGTGCAAGACAGATAAATCCAGAAAACAAAAGACGACTCGAGCAAACAATTCACTCGAGCTTCCAACAGGCAAACAGGAAGTGACACAATACGTCTCACCACGAACGTGTAACATCACCAGCTCCAACACTGTGAATGTGAAGTTAAAGGTAACATCCTTTGTCGCAAAGCCTGTTTAAGTATCAATATTATTTTGGTTACTTTATTTTTCTTTACTTATGAATTGATTGTAACTTTTTTCACATTATTCAACAACCAAAACAGATTTTTTTTTTAATGTAATGGCTAGGTATTAAAAAAACAAACATTTAGCCCTCGTCATTACCCATTTATATTGCTCTTATTTTGAAAGGTAACCAGAAGTTCTGTGTTAAGAGAGGCGGAAAAAGAAGTTATGGGGACGTGGCTAATGTCAAACCGGCTACTGCCTGCTGTTATACTCAGGCTATACTTGCTTAATACGTCTTATGAGTCTCAATGTTTGTAACCCCCTGGCGTCTGTCATGTTATTACATTACTGTATAATGTACTGCATTTTACTGTACCGATCTGTATTCTTTTAATAAAGATTTGAAGAAAAAAAGTCTTCTGAAACCTTTGTCCAATCAGATGTAGCCCTCGAGTAACACATTTTTTTATCGTCCAATCAGGTGTGGCACCTAAGTGGTCTTTGAGATATGCCTCTGTATTTGTCTGCAGAGATACCTACTTGTCAGTTTCTGCAAAGCAAGTGCAATCCGCTAATCCTGACCAGACCCGCCCCACAGAGAAAACCCCGCCCCCTCATTTGAATATAAGAACATGAAATATAAAGTGCTTAAAACGAAAAATGATAAATAAATAAAAAAATCCCCTGAAATATGTAAAATGCCTTTACAAAATAAAAGTGTCACAAAATGAAATTCCATTATTAAATAAATCTTGAAATAAATAAAATAATAAATCAGAAAAAAAAATAAACATTTCTATTTAAGTGTTTTATTTCATGGGAACATTTATTTATTTTATGGAATATTTATTAATATTTTTTAAATAATACTGTTTATTTATTTATTTAATTTTGAATGAAATGGCTTTCCATACTAGTGTAGAACTTTAATTTGAGCTACTGTAATTAGCTATCTTTCCCAGGAGTATGACATCCACATTATAAAGTGGAAATATTGCTCCAGATCCATGTTAATAGGTGTAAACAGTGAATGTGTTTATGTGATGTTGCTGTTAATGTTGCTTTAATCGGCTGTCAGTGTAGGACAGGACAGTGTAGTTACATTTGTTGACTGAGTCAATAAATGTAACTAAGACACCATTTGTATGTGAACGATCTCTGGAAATATTCATGTTTTTCCCAAGATGAAAGTCACAGTTTACAAGATTAAGCTGTGCTGGTTGAATCCGCTGTATTTTCCATGCCAGGTCACCAGCTGATGCTGTGAATTTTGTCATTCCACACTTCAGTCGAGCAAGAAAACACTTAGCCTACATCCAGAATGGTGAATATGTGAACGTTCGTTCGGCTCGAGGAATAGACTGGGTTTCTCCAACATGTTGGAAAAGCATGAGCGGCACAAACCTCACTCTGATTTCTGCCATCACTAGTTTTTTATCTACTTCAGCAAGGGTTGAAAAACTATTGACTGCAGTCATTGGTGGTGCACACATATAATTTCTCACCAACGTCAGGCTTTTCCACAAACTTGCACTCTGAGATCTGGATTTAAAAAACTTTGGTTTCAATGAAAACAACCTTTGTCATGTAGCCTGAACAAACGGCAAAAATGCAGCAGAAAGGCTGCGTTTTCAATTAAAAATGGGGCCTGAGATACAGAAGATACGAGATAACACTGTATTGTTTAATGGCATCTTCACAATTATTGTAATACAGTTTAACCAGTCTCCTATTTCATTACAACCACATCATGCTCTGTGACAGCACGGCTGGTAAAATACTAAATAACTACTGGACTTCTGCTGGACTATCCCATTACATTTTTAAAAATTATATTTTATAATAACAGTGTGCAGAGGTATTTTACACATTACTGTCTACAAAGGACTTTTAGTTTTTAGTACATGAGATGAAGCTGGACAGACTAAATACTTTCTGGAGTAAACCAATATTTCTGCCCTGAGATGTTGACTCTTTTTACTTTACTCTCCGTGCGCAGCCTCCATGAGTGCTCTGTGAGCAGAAATGATGGGCCCTGCTTGTTTTAGAGGTCTTTGCCCCATTCTGCTTCTCTCCCATCGCTCCTGCCTGACTGTCTGCTTTTCTACCCATTCATTCGAGGCGGGAGTTTACAGGAACAGCAGGCAGGCCGAGCCTCGTCACACCGCGGAGCGACACAGGAATGTATTGTATGCATTGGATGGAAAGACGACCGGGACGAAATAGTGCGCCAAGTTCCTGGAGCTTGTCCTGTGAGCGTTAAAACGCGTTATGGTCGCTCTCCAGTGTGAGGAACGTTCAAATTAAATATAGTATCTCAGTTTATGTGCAGTGCCATCCGTAGTGGGTGGAAAGTTTTACCGCCGCGGGGCTGTGAAACAACATACACACTGACGTACACACACACACACTCGTAAGGCGCGGAAGGATTCCGAAAGGTGGTGCTGAGTGCTGCGGCGCTGGAAAGCACACACAGTAAATTGAGGCCCCGGATACGCGGAAAACCCGGACTGGAGTTTGATTTCAATCTGAGGGATAAAACACATTTTAAAGTAGAAAAATTAAGAAATGAAGCGAACCGGCAGTCTATAGTGTCTTATAGATATATTTGACTAAAATATGATAATAAAATGTTTAATTTAGTTGTATATTTCTGTTCTTTTCACTCCTGTTTGCTAATAAAGTGCCTCAGTGATGGAGGCAACGGTTGCTGTACTCCGACCTCTATCTCCAATCTAGCTGAGCTGAAACGGCACACGCACACACCTCACAGAAACTGGTTACACTGGTGCACTGACAACTGGGATACACAATCATGCCCACAAATCCACCGACTTTATAAGAAGAGGTGGGAACTGTTTTATAAACCCTTCTGTGTTCATTCAGACTTATTAAGAAGCTGTGAAAAAGTTATTGCATTCAGTCTATAAACATCTTTACCAAGTTTTTACTTTAAACAAGCGGTGTCGTCTCTCAGCGAGAAGGTTGCTAGATTGAATCCTGGCAAGGGGCCTTTCTGGGTGGAGTTTGCATGTTCTCTCCGTGCATGTGTAGGTTTTCTCCGGGTACTCTGGTTTTCTTCCACAGACAAAAAACATGCATAATAGGAAGATTGGTAACTAAATTGTCCCTAGGTGTGAGTGAGCATGTGATTGGTTGTTTGTCTCATTTGTCTTTACGTGGCCCTGTGATGGACTGGAGACCTGTCAAGGGAGTACTGTACCCCACCTCTCACACAGTGACTGCTGGATATAGGTACCAGCGACACCCACAACCCAGAAAGGAAAGAATGGGTAAAAGATGATGGATGGATGTTTTTGTCGTTTTGGAGAAGTGTTTTTCTAGACTAGAACGGAACAGGGATGGTAAATGGTAAATGGACTGTACTTATACAGCACCTTGCTATCTTATCAAGATACTCAAAGCTCTTTACAACAATCTGTGCCTCATTTACCTATTCATACAGCTCTATACTAGATCTCTACAAAGCTAATTAAACAAATCATTCTAAAGAGACAAATCAGAGCTTTATCACGTTCATACACTGATGGGATACACATCAGAGGCTATGAGGGGTTCAGTGTCTTGCTCAGGGACACTTCGACATGTGATTGCTGGTGGATTTGAACCCCCAACTCTTGCATTGGTGGACGACTGCTCTAACCACTCAGCCACAACCGCCCTGATGGGGGGCCAAGATGGTGTAGAGGAGGGCTTTCAACAAAACTGCTCAGGGGGCCACAGTTTCTGAAAGCCAACAGCTCGGGGGCCGGACATCCAGCGATTAAAATCATTATGCAAATAAACCAAAGTTTACAATGATCTGTAACCTTTTTAATTTGTTTATTTTATTGCATTGAATCATAAATGTAGGCAGCACAGTGGAGCAACTGGTACAGCTGCTGCCTCTCAGCGAGCAGGTCCCTGGTTCAAATCCCAGTCCAGGGGCCTTTCTGGGTGGAGTTTGCATGTTCTCTCCGTGCTGCGTGGGTTTTCTCCGTGTACTCCGGTTTCCTCCCACAGACCAAAAACATTCATGTTAGACTGATGTAACTCTAAATTGTTCCTAGGTGAGAGAGAGAGTGAATAGTTGTTTGTCTCGTTTGTCTCTATGTGTCCCTGTGATGAACTGGAGACCTGTCCAGGGTGTCCCCCGCCCCTCGCACAGTGATTGCTGGACATGGGCACCAGCGACCCCCGTGACCCAAAATGGAATAAACTGGTAAAGAAAATGGATGGATGGATGAAGTGGACTGGATTAAAGTCACCCACCCGCGGGCCAGACATGGCCCCCGGGCCGCCAGTTGACTAGCCCTTGTGTAGAGGTAGGGTAGCTGACCTGGGACCAAAAAGTCACGGTTCGACTCCACTCCATGCCCACATGCTGTGATGTCCTTGAGCGAGACACCCAATCTCCAACTGCTCCCCGGGTGCATACATATCTGCCCACTGCTCCACCTGAGTGCATCCCAGGTGTGGGGTTAAATGTACTTTGTGGAGAACTAATTTCATCATTGTACGGGAACATACAATGATGACACCTAACACTTAATGTTTTTGGTGCAAGATGTTCAAGTGGGTAGGAGTCACACTGTGGAGAAGATCAGAGGTAGGATTTCTTTCTTGTTTGTGGCAGTGCAAAGTGACGCATCCTGGCGAGTGGAGGGAGCAATATTATCTACCACCAGTCACAATGGTGGAGCCAGGGGGTGGCCGGTTTATATATGATAGTGGTCATCTTGGATGGCAACACGGGAACCCAATTTTCAAAAGACACCCTTCTTACATCTGGACGCAGCCCCCAACAAAACAGTATGTTGGCTTGTTGCTTCTTTTTCAGGTTGTCCAGCTCACAAGTTTTATGAATGGTGATGAGCATCTTGAACTCTGATCTAGCAACTTAATTTATGAAAGGATTCTGTAGTTAGTTTAGTTTTTTATTTATAGAATATGTAAAAAACAATCAAACAAACAAAAAATACAGCATGAAGCATAATGTCAAAACTTTTTGTTTTACATATTCAAGGGAGTGGGTAGAAGTATAAACTTATCAAAATCTTTCTTACATGTGTGATGTTTTCCTCTTATGTGATGCAACCTCACACTAAAATAGATATTGGTACCTCACTTTGTTTTTTCAAGTTATTGCTCTCACAACATGCACGGACAAACGGATGGAGGGTCTTATCACTCAATGACAGGAGACAACTAAAGGCCTCCTCATACATAGGCATATTACATGTCATATTTCATGTCAGAGTTTCAGACTAAGACCATCTTATGCTGAGAAATTATGGATTTCTAGCCGTTTTGATCAAACCAAATCTCATGCGATATCACCAAACTTCACACATGGTTGACAAATGTGTTGCTATTGACTGCCAGCTACTACCACATCAAGTTTTAGCTCACTACATGTAAAATGTCTTATTTATTGCCATTTTTGTTTATACTAAGTTGATGGATTGTGGCAGCCATCTTGAATTAATTGGCTTTGCTCTCAAAGCTAATCAGTTGTAGATTTCCATCCTGTGGTTACTTTCTGAAAGTTTCATTTCTATCTGTCCAGCGGCTCATGACATATTTTATTTATGGACAAAATGTGACACCAAGAGTTAATGCTAACATTTTAAAAAAAGGTATTACACAATCACTAGCACTCAGATAATATCTTGTGAATGACTCTTGGCTACTACAACACCAAATTTTAGCTTAGTGGTATTTGTCAAAATGACAGTTATAGCAATTCATGTGTTTTCTATAGTAACTTAGCTGTGGCAGCCGTTTTGAATTGTAATGGCTCCAAAAGGTAATCTATTGTAGGGGTACATCAAAGAAACAAAAGAAATTCCAAAATTTTATTTAAATTAATTTTGTAGTTCATTAAATATTTTGATATGACAGTCACATATACGCAGACACAGGCAAACTTTACAATAATCCACCTTAACCTTTTAGTGATGGACAAAAAAACTGTTCTGAAACACATTAAAATGTGGTACTACAGCAGTGACGTGAGCTTTGTGACAGGTGAGGCACTGACTTTCTGGAATCAGATGCTCACATATATGAACCCAAAAAAGAAGCTTATATTCAACATAAATTGTTTTAAAATTATTAGAAAATGTTTGACACTTCATTGTGCAGAGACGTTCTTCAACTCAATAATTCTTTCACATTTGTCTTATGGAGCTACTGTCTGGTCACAGACTCACCAAACTACACTTAAACCATTGGAAAGTCTCTACAGTCGGGCCTCGAAGGTTTTATACCGCAGCCAATCAGTTCGGTATTCTAGAATTTTCCAATTTTATAAGTTTTTTGAATGTCCAGAGAACCAGACTTAACATTTTTTTATTTTTCTACCTGGATTATTGAGCATGCATTAATTCAATTCAATTCAATTCAGTTTATTTATATAGCACCAAATCACAACAAAGTTGTCTCAGGGCACTTTACAGGAACATTCACATAAAAGCCAATTAGTAAAGTTCTCTATCTAAGGAATCCAGCAGACAAGTTGAATCTTGGCTTCGTTGCAGTCTCCCATCCTGAGCAAGCACAGTGGAGACAGTGGAAAGAAAAACTCCCTTTAACAGGAAGAAACCTCCAGCAGAACCAGCTCAGGACAAGAGACCATCTGCTTTGACCGGCTGGTTGAGAGGACAGGAAGGAGAGACAGACGAACACAGAATGGTAGGTCCAGATATAGGTCCAGGTCCAGATATAGGTCCAGGTGTATCTGAAAGACCAAACCACATGTTAAGGATAGAAAAAATAATTACAAATACAAAACAGATTGAGCAGAGTAAGTAAAGACAGTAGCAGAGTGAAAATTGTGGTCAGTTTGTCCTCCAGCAGTCTAAGTCTATAGCAGCATAACTAAGGGACAGCTCAGGAAACCCAAGCCGACCCTAACTATAGGATTTAGCAAAAAGGAAAGTCTTAAGCCCAGTTTTAAAACTGAATAATGTGTCAGCCTCACGGACAGAGATTGGAAGTTGGTTCCACAAGAGAGGAGCCTGATAACTGAAGGATCTGCCTCCCATTCTGTTTTTGTAAATTCTAGGAACCACAAGTAAACCTGCAGTCTGAGAGCAAAGTGCTCTGTTAGGAAAATATGGAACAATAAGATCTGTAATATAAGATGGAGCTAGGTTGTTGAGAGCTTTGTAGATTAGAAGTAAGATTTTGAATTCTATTCTGGATTTGACAGGGAGCCAATAGAGAGAAACTAAAACTGGAGAAATATGATCTCTCCCAGTAACTCCAGTTAAGACTCTGGCAGCAGCATTTTGGATCAACTGAAGACGTTTTAAAGAAGTATTTGGACACCCAGATAATAAACCATTGCAATAGTCCAGTCTAGATGTGACAAATGCATGGACCAGTTTTTCTGCATCATCTTTAGATCAGATGTTTCTAATGTTAGTGATATTACGCAGGTGGAAGAAGGTGGTTCTAGTAACGTTTTTAATGTGGGGGATAAAAGACATGTCCTGATCAAAAATAACACCAAGATTTTTAATATTAGAGCTGGAGGACAGATTAATGCATCTAAGGAGGGAGAAAGACTGAAAAATTCATTCCTAAGGTGCTCAGGTCCAAAAACCAAAACCTCAGTCTTGTCTGTTCAACAGGAGAAAATTAAGGGTCATCCAGGTTTTTATGTCTTTAAGACATGCTTGTAGTCTAAGTAGCTGATTGGATTCATTGGATTTAATGGACAAATATAATTGTGTATCATCAGCATAACAAAAAGATTTGAAGCTCTCGACCTTGACCTCTCTAAGTGTCTTTAAGAATCTGTTGGACACCTGGCAAGGTCCAATGCTGACATGTTCCTGTTGTTAGTTTTCTACATTTGTCTTGGAATCTAGCTGTTTTTTGTTTAGTTACCTTTTCCTTTTAGCCATCCTATTTGTTAAAATAAAAAAAAAAACTCTAGTATGCTTTTTTATAACTGTTTATTGTTGTTGCTGTTGTCCATTGTTGTCATCATTCTTTGTTAAACCAGCTCTCTCTTGTAAATGAGTCCTCGAGGCTCAATGGGATTTACCTGTAGAAATAAAGGTTGATTGATTGATAACAATGAAAATTTATCCCATGCTGTTTAATAACTTTACCTAATGGAAGCATATATAAAGTAAAGAGTATTGGCCCAAGCACTGAGCCCTGAGGAACTCCATGACTAACTTTGGTGTATGAAGAACATTTATTATTTACATTTACAAACTGGACTCTATCAGCTAAATATGATTTAAACCATTTTAGAGCTGTTCCTGTAATCCCAATATCATATTCAAACATCTGTAGTAAAATATTGTGATCAACTGTATCAAATGCAGCACTGAGGTCTAACAGGACCAGTAGAGACACAAGTCCATTGCCTGAGGCCATGAGAATATCATTAGTGACTTTTACTAGAGCTGTTTCTGTGCAATTGTGGAATTGTGGAAATGAAAACATTGATACCAGTTTATTTTGTTTATCAATTTTATTTAATTTCATTTTTTAGTTTTATTATCATCACTCTTATTATTCATTTACTTTACATCACACTCTGTTAAAGCTTATCTAAACTGCAGCAGTTGCATCAGTGTGTGAAGCTTTTTAACTTCCGTTTCTCACAGACTGCCGGTACGGAACCCCAGCTCCAGAACCAGTCACACTGACCACAAACGTATTGTCTGTTTTTACCCTGATAAGTTTGCAAATTTTGTGGCAAAGCAAGTTCTGTTACGTGTGAAGGTGTGTATAAATGAAGCCGTATTGCTCATGTTTTTTCAGAACACACAGAACTCATTGCTGCGTGCTGCTCATGTGATGTTCTCCTTCTGCAGAAGAAACAAATAAAACTTTGCTTTTTATTTTAGTTGAACCCAGCTAGCATTGAATGTTCAGAAAACGTCTTCTGAACGTTGTCATGAACGTTCACTGAACGTCTGCAACGACGTCTGCTGAACGTCAAAATGAAACGCCATTAAACGTCCAGCAACCTTTCCAGCGAACGTCCAGCAGACGTTCATGACAACGTTCAGTGAACGTTTGTGACAACGTTCAAACGTCCTCTGAACGTTGTCATGAACGTTCGCTCAACGTCTGCAACGACGTCTGCCGAACGTCAAAATGAAACACCATTAAACGTCCAGCAGACGTTCAAGACAACGTTCAGAGGATGTTCAAGACAACGTTCAGTGAACGTTCATGACAATGTTCAGTGAACGTTCGTGACAACGTTCAGTGAACATTCGTGACAACGTTCGAACGTCCTCTGAACGTTGTCATGAACGTTCACTGAACGTCTGCAACAACGTCTGCAACGACGTCTGCCAAACGTCAAAATGAAACACCATTAAACGTCCAGCAGACGTTCAAGACCATGTTCAGAGGACGTTCAAGACAACGTTCAGAGGAAGTTCAAGACAT
>NW_023618648.1:16339-16540 GCF_014905685.2 Nematolebias whitei
GAGGAAGTTCAAGACATTGTTCAGAGGACGTTCAAGACAATGTTCAGTGAACGTTCGTGACAACATTCAAACGTCCTCTGAACGTTGTCATGAACGTCCTCTGAACGTTATCTTGAACGTCCTCTGAACGTTGTCATGAACGTTGTCATGAACGTCCTCTGAACGTTGTCTTGAACGTCCTCTGAACATTGTCTTGAACGT
>NW_023618648.1:16550-43894 GCF_014905685.2 Nematolebias whitei
ACGTCCTCTGAACAATGTCTTGAACTTCCTCTGAACGTTGTCTTGAAGTCCTCTGAACGTTGTCATGAACATTCGCTGAACGTTGTCATGAACGTTCACTGAATGTTTGCAGTGACGTTTGCCGAACATCAAAATGAAACACCATTAAACGTCCAGCAGACGTTCGCTGACAATGTTCACCAAACATCATTAAATGTTCGGCGAACTTTCAGCTAACATTCACAGTATGTCAAAATAAAATGCTATACAGTTCTGCTAGGTCTGTGGAAATACTAATGGCAGCAATTTTCATTGGAATGCAAGGTTTTCTTGTGAAACAGTTGTCTTCCTTTTCCTAGGGAGATTAATCCAATCTTGTAACAAATTAGAAAATTGATTACAACCACTTAAAACACTTGGCAAGGAATTTATTAATCTTACAGTATTAACATTAAAGACCAAGACAAAATATGATAAAGAATCACATTTATTCTACTATACGTATAAAAAGACATTAAAAAGTGTTCCTTAGACCAAAGTAGAATGGTACCAATTTTAATAGTGGGTTTTCAGAAAACACTTTTTTATTGTTCTAGCTTCCCACTTATTGCATAATAACACACATCTCACAATGGCAAATAAAAAAATAAATCAAGGCATCTTTCCCTATTTCTGTTGAGACGTGTTGTGTATGCAAGTGGGACTCGGTTCCATGATGATGGTCCCTATATCTCTGTGTCTTTCCCTCTCTCTTTGTGTTTTCCTATGCTGGGTAAGGGTCAACAGTCACCAAGTCTGGGGTAAAAAATAAGACACCCCTTGTCCCCTCTTAAAAAAAAAAAATTGCAAGAAAAAAAGGTTGCAAGGTCGTCTAAAAAAATATTACGTTTTACATAGCTTCGTCCTCATTGGCACCGTCATTTCCCACAGCTGCAGCTTTCGTAGCAGAATTGTCTTTGCAACCCTTCGAATGTTTTAACCAGTCTCCCACCACCGTCTGGATTTCTATATCCGTCAGTGTTTCTGATCCCTGGTTCTTTCGTACAGCCCCTGAAAAATAGATACAAAATAACGGTAACACTTTACAATAAGGTACACAAAATTTGATTAACTACTAGAGAACACCTCAGGAACATATCAGGAGTTAATAAGTAGTTAACCAGTACTTAATGGGAAACACACAGCCCAGCCTTATTAGGGGACTGCTGGTTAGTTACATGTGAAATGAAGAGGAACTAAGCAGGAACTAATGGGCAGTTAACATGGAAACCAAAGAGAAACAAATCAGGATCTAATAAGTAGATAACCAGTACTTACTGGGGAACACACAGCCAAGCCTTTTTAAGGGACTACTTGTTAGTTACCTAGTAAATTAAGAGGAACTAATCAAGAACTAATGGGTAGTTATCAAGTAAACTAAACAGGAACGAATCAGGAGCTAATGGGTAATAAAATCAGTAATCACTAGGAAACAAGTTTTTGACAATTATGAGCTGTGACCTCACTGGTGCAGGGTTTATCCAGAACCCACCTGGATAATTTCTCCTCTGTTTCTGTTGTAACAAACCAGTAGTCCCCTAATTAGGCTTGGCTGTGGGTTCCTTAGTAAGTACTGGATAACTACCCATTAGCTTCTGATTCATTCTTCTTTGGTTTCCTTGGTAACTACCCATTAGTTCTTCATTAGTTCCTCTTTATTTACAAGGTGATTAGCCAGTAGTCCCCCAATAAGGCTTGGCTGTGTGTTCCCCAGTAAGTACTGGTTAATTACCCATTAACTCCTGATTTGTTCCTTAGGCGTTCCCTAGTAGTTAAGCAAATTTTGTGTACCTTATTGTAAGGTGTTACCAAAATATTTTTTTAAAACAAGGGAGTGTGCATAATCAAAAATATATCAGAGTCAGAGATTCTTTATTGTCATTCGCACCTCATGTGGTACATGTGGTGGAGCGAAATTATGTACACAGGGTCCCAGTTACATCCAACAATAAAATATATAAGAAAAACAGTAATAACATCTAAGATATGAACTAAGAAAAACATCAACTAAATATACACTAAGCACTCATAACATAAAACATTGAACATCAGCACAAACATGAACATGAGTCTGTGTGAGCGGATGTGCACGCATGAACACATCAACATTGAAACAGATCAGCAGCAACATGAAACAGATCAGCAGCAACATGATGTGATTTTTCACAGTGATTATTCTGGTTAGAGATTCATGAGTCTAACAGCTTCAGGGTAGAAGCTGTTCCTCAGTCTAGTGGTTCTACACTTAATGCTTCTCAACCTCCTTCCTGAGGGGAGTGGGGCAAAAAGTGTGTGTGCTGGGTGGGTGGGGTCCTTCATGATGCAGGTGGCCCTCTTCCTGCATCTGGAGGTGTAGATGTCTGTGATGGTGGGGAGACTGACTCCAACAGATTTCTGTGCAGCCTTCACCACTCTCTGCAAAGCTTTTCTTTCTGCAGCTGTGCAGCCTCCATGCCACACATTGATGCTCGAGCACAGGATGCTCTCCACTGCACACCTGTAGAAGGAGGTGAGGACTGAGCTTCCCAGACCAGCTCGCCTCAGCCGTCTGAGGAAGTAGAGTCTCTGATGAGCTTTCTTGATCAGGCTGGTGGTGTTGTTGCTCCAGCTGAGGTTGTCATTCATGTGTACACCCAAGTACTTGTAGCTGGAGACCACTTCCACCGCAGATCCTCTTATGTTCAGGGGGGTGTAGGTGTTTTTGTTCCTTCTGAAGTCCACAATCATCTCCTTTGTCTTCTTCACATTGATGTGAAGGTTATTCTCTCTGCACCAGCTCTCCAGGTGTTCCACCTCCTGCCTGTAGCTGGACTCATCATTGTTTGTGATGCATCCCACCACCGCTGTATCATCTGCAAACTTTACAATGTGACAGCCTGGATGGGTAGCTGCACAATCATATGTGAGCAGAGTAAACAGGAGGGGGCTCAACACACATCCCTGAGGAGAGCCAGTGCTGAGGGTTATGGTGGAGGAGGAGAGGTTGTGGATCCTCACTAACTGTGGTCTGTTTGTTAAGAAGTCTAGTACCCAGTTGCAAATCGAGGGGCTTAGTCCTAGTGTGAATAATTTGTCCATCAGGGTTTGGGGGATCATGGTGTTGAAGGCGGATGTGAAGTCCACAAAGAGCATACGGACGTAAGAGTTTTTCTGCTCCAGGTGGTTGAGCGCAGTGTGGACCACAGAGGAGATGGCATCCTCTGTTGATCGGTTCTCACGGTATGAATACTGATGAGGGTCCTCGTTTATGTTGATGGTTGTTTGGATGTGAGTCATGACCAGTTTTTCGAAGCATTTAGCAAGTATCGGGGTGAGGGCCACTGGACGATAGTCATTCAGAACAGTCACTGTAGAGCTTTTTGGGACTGGGATGATGGTGGCAGTCTTCAGGCAGGTGGGAACTGTCTCCAGGGTAAGTGAGGCGTTAAAGATGTCTGCCAGCACCTCGCAGAGCTGATCGGCACATTCCTTCAACACTTTTCCAGGGATGTTGTTTGGGCCACTTGCTTTGTGCGGATTAATCCTCCTGAAAGTACTCCTTACTTCGGCTGAGGTCACGCTGAGATGCTCTTCATTCGGTGGTGAGGTGAGTCTGGTGCTGGATGGTCTGTTCCGGTCTTCAAAACGTGCATAGAACTTGTTGAGGGCATCAGGCAGAGATGGGTCTTTGGGGCATTGTTCGCTTCTTCCTTTATAATCTGTTACGCACTTAATGACCCTCCACATGCTCCAAGGGTCTTGTGAGATGAATTGACCCTCGATCCTCTGTGCATATGTGGCCTTGGCCTTCTTAATACCAGCAACCAGCTCTTTTCTTGTCTTACTCAGCTCCTCTGAGTTTCCAGACCTGAAGGCAGTGTTCCTGGCTTCCATCAGGGTGCGCACCTCTGCATTCAGCCAAGGTTTTCTGTTTGGGTAGCTTTTAACATTTCTGATAGTGGAGACGGTGTCAGTACATGTACTAATGTAACCCAGAACTGAGGATGTGTATTGGTCAAGATCAAGCGAACCTCCATTTACAACAGCTTCTCTGAAAACCTGCCAGTCTGTTCGGTCAAAACAATCTCTCAGTATGAGGCCACTGTCCTGGATCCAGCATTTAACTTTCTTTTGTCTGGAGCGTTTCAGCGGGGGCATGTAAGCAGGAGCCAGGAAGATTGAGATGTGGTCTGACAGTCCTAGGTGGGGGCGGGGTTCGGCTTTGTATGCATCTTTTACATTCGTGTAAACACGGTCCAGCGTCTTGTCTCCACGTGTTGGAATTGTCACATGCTGATTAAAGCTTGGGAGACAGTCCTTTAGATTCACGTGATTAAAGTCTCCGGCTACAACGTAAAGAGCTTCGGGGTGTTTGCTCTGCAGCGAGCTGATATCATGAAGCCCCTGCAGTGATTCATTAGCATTAGCTCTGGAGGACACTAATGCTAATGAGGGTGGTGTGTCAGACAAGATGAAGGGTGGTGAAGGGTGAAGATGAAGGGTGGTGTGTCAGACAAGATAGCGGAAGCACTAGTATCATCAAGTATCAACTACATTTCACACAGAATGTCTTGAAAACCATCCATCCATCCATCCATTTTCTTTACCCGTTTGTTCCATTTTGGGTCACGGGGGTCGCTGGTGCCCATGTCCAGCAATCACTGTGCGAGGGGCGGGGTACACCCTGGACGGGTCGCAAGTCCATCACAGGGCCACATAGAGACAAACAACACAAACAACCATTCACTCTCTCACTCACACCTAGGGACAATTTTTTTAGAGTTACCAATCAGCCTAACATGCATGTTTTTGGTCTGTGGGAGGAAACCGGAGCACTCGGAGAAAACCCACGCATGCACGGAGAGAACATGCAAACTCCACCCAGAAAGGCCCCTGGACCGGGGTTTGAACCAGGGACCTGCTCGCTGAGAGGCAGCAGCTCTACCAGTTGCGCCACCGTGCTGCGTCTTGAAAACCAATCCAGCAAAAAAATTTAGGTTGAAAAGTACATGGACTTCCATCCATCCATCCATTTTCTTTACCCGCTTATTCCATTTTGGGTCACGGGGGTCGCTGGTGCCCATGTCCAGCAATCACTGTGCGAGGGGCGGGGTACACCCTGGACGGGTCGCAAGTCCATCACAGGGCCACAGAGACAAATGAGACAAACAACCATTCACTCTCTCACTCACACCTAAGGACAATTTAGAGTTACCAATCAGCCTAACATGCATGTTTTTGGTCTGTGGGAGGAAACCGGAGCACTCGGAGAAAACCCACGCATGCACGGAGAGAACATGCAAACTCCACCCAGAAAGGCCCCTGGACCGGGGTTTGAACCAGGGACCTGCTCGCTGAGAGGCAGCAGCTCTACCAGTTGCACCACCGTGCTGCTCAGTACATGGACTTATAGTTACTAAATATTACATTCAGCAACTGCTTGTGAGCAGACAGACTTCTTTTCCCCTTCCACTCCTGGTAGCTATACTGCTCTGCTAGGTGGTTCAAGAGGATTTTGGGCAAAATGTTGTAAATCATAGCTCTCAAGTCTTTTCCTCCAATGACAGCCAAGGAATCTACCTAAAAAAAGTAGCAACACAAAGAACTTAAGTCAATATGTACACAGTACTGCTGCTGACAGAAGATTATTGTGAAGAGAAAGGCTATAATTAAGTTTTTTAAGTATTATACATACCAAATTTTTTCCAACAGCTCCTGACTCCAACTTTTGGTTCAGGGCTTCCACCTCCTCTGGCGTGGAGGCTGGAAGTGCGAGCTCATTCAGTGTGTCCAACTGTTCAGAAGAAGATGTGGGAGTCATTCGGGTGACGATAGCTAGCAACAGTCTTCGGTTTTCCAAAACCATCCGCTTCAGCTCCTCGAAGGCTTTGAAACTGTTGTTGTGGAAGTTGTAATCTGAAAAATAATAATATTTTTATATACACATACATATTCAGTAAAGTACATTAACCCTGTGTTGGCATTACCCAGCTCCAGCACACCTAAATTAAATGCAGGGAAACACCTCTGACATGCAGGACAGTTGATCCCTCATTTGCATATAAAGTCTGTCTTGCTCATGCTGTCATGTTATTAACTAATAAAATCCAAAAATGCCTTACATCTATGAATAAATTACTAAAATATGATTATACACACACTCAAAGTGTCCGCACTCTATGTGTAACATCTTATGCCCCTTTTCCACCGTCACAGAGCGGATCAGATCAGTTCGGGTTGGTTCAGATCGGTTCGGGTCTGTTGTGTTTCCATGTACATTTCTGGACCAGCTCTGTAGGCGGGGACTAGAATCCAACTCGTCTTACCACCTGGTGGCGGTAATGCTCCCTTAAGCTACTTACTAGCCACCACTAAACGTATTAGAAGAAGAACACCCTGAAGGTTTTGTCACACGATGTTGTGGAAAAGATGTCATGCTCTGATGGAGCTGTAACTATTAAACCTGATTCATAATCCTACCTTACTGCCTTCCCTGCTGCTTTAAACCCATGTGTTTTACATTTTAGTATAGATTTTTACAATAAAGATGTATTAAAAATATCTTCACTTTTATTATCTACAGATATGCACAAGGTTCATGTTAAAATTGCAAAACATCACACTGTGCTGTAATCTTTGAAACTGCTTTTACAATAAGATACAGACTTGAAAACAATTAGGTTAAATTTTGTCCTTGAATTTTAAAGATTTGTCTTTCATTAAATTAAAACATAAATTTATTACTTATTAATCTAAAAAAGTTAAGTCTGGTCCTCTGGACATTCAAAAAACAAAACTAACAAAAAACATTTAGTTTATTTATTATGAACTGTATTGTTTGTTTTGTGAATGTCCAGAGGACCAGACTTAACTTTTTAGATTTTTCTGCCTGGATTATTGAGCAGCATCAGGATATTACTTAATAAATAGTCAGTTGGTTTGTGAACACCATGGGGTCCTAGAAGAGTTGAAGAGGTGGCTGTTGATGTCTGTGCCTCCCTGGTGAAGATGCTGCTCCACAACCCTGAAGCAGAAGAGGATGGATGGACGGGTGGCGAAGGAGGAGACCATCAAACAGCAGGAGTGGTCAGTTCAGGTGAACTCCTGCCTGTTTGCTTCAGATCAGCTGTTCAAATCTCTGCAGGTTCAAATAAAAGGTGCACCAGGACTTTCAGCTGAATCTCTCGGGCCACAGTTGTATGGCCAATAACTGATAATTGATAACTGTCCTTTCTGAATTTTTGACTGTTTTTGTGTCATTTCATCCTAGAACCAAAAAATTATAACATAATAACAGTTGAGCAGATTCTGGTAATCTTTTCTTAGGATCCATTAAAGATCAAATGCAACTGGAAATTCTTCTCAACTTCCAGTATGAATTTAAACAAACACTATATGAACTTAACATTTAAAATTTGTTTAGGAAATTTAATGTTCAAGGACACCACTTAAGAAAAAAATTGTTTAATAGGAAAAGTAAGAAGTGAAAAATGTACAAAAATAAAAACTACTGCGTCCAACTAATGATTGTGTCTGTCCCTCGTCTCACGGGCTTCATCCAGAAGAAGACACAAGTGTTGTTCCTGCTGTGTCCGCTTCAGTTCTTCATGTTCATTCAGTGATGAAATAAGACTTTTCTTTACTGGACTCTTTTCTCTTTCTCTTCACTAGAAAGAAGAAACAGGTGGTTAATTCAAGCTACATACTGTTTTTGAATAAATGCATCAAACAAAGAAAGGTGCTGCTAACAGCTATAATAGATATATTAATAATAAGAAACTGATCAAATAAGAAAATGAAAAATAAATTGATTTAAAAATAATGAAAATGATAATAATGGATATATGAATCAGAAAGTATTATACAGATGCAGATATTCTTTGTCATTCGCACCACATGTGGTACATGTGGTGGATCAAAATTATGTTCACAGGGTCCCAATTACATCCAACAATAAACTATAAAAGAAAAACAGTAATAAGATCTAAGATATGAACTAATAAAAACATCAACTAAAAATATAAGCTCTAATAGCATAAAAACATTAAACACAATACGCAGAACAGCAGCACGGACATGAGTCTGTGTGAACAGACGAGCATGAATGAACACAGCAACATGAAACAGATCAGCAGCAACATGAAACTGATCAGCAGCTACATGATGTGATTCTTCACAGTGTTATATATTCATGAGGCTGCACAAACTCAAGTTCATGTTGCTGTTTGACGTATTGTTTTGATTGTTTACTGCTATTAGTGCTTAGTGTTTTATTAGTAGATGTTTTTTAGTTGATATTTTTCTTAATTCATATCTTAGATCTTATTCAGGGTATATGCAGGAATAATGAAGTTAATTTCAATACCTTTTCAAGACTTTTTCAAAACCTTCCAAAATAAATTCAAGACCTTATCGTCACTTTGTTTTATTAAGCAACAAATCTTTGATTTACAAAACTGCTGTTGTTTTCAATTAAATCCGTGAATCTCAAACCTACAACAGAACTGAGATACAGTGGATAGAAAAAAATTCAAAAGAAGAAACTGAACCACGACTAGGTTTAAGAAAATATAGCTTAGGTTACAACAAGACTCGTAGTTATTTTAAAGTAACTTGGTTGAACAATGGCGAATAAGAAATAAACACAGTAATCATTACATGTGCCTCAGTGCAGTTGCTTTGCATTCCAGCAACTCTTCAGTTTGCACCAGCTCACTGAGTTTTTCTTTACGTCTCCTTCTCAAGACATTGGACTTGGTGATCAGTTGGGCCATTAAAGAACCTGACTTTCCCTCTGCCTGCTCTGCCAACTGATCTGCATCTTTTTGCAGAGAATCGCACACCTCTTGTAGAAGTTTTCTCTTTTTTCAGCTCTTCTAACTCAGCTCCAGCTGCTTTCCTCTTAAGGCTCTGTGTGGAAGTTTCTTTCTTCTTTCGTTGCTGTTCCAGGTAAATCCTGTACTTTGACCTTGCAGAGGCAACAGAAGCCAGCAGCTCCTTGGTCAGAGGTACCTGCAGAACACCCCCACAGACACTGACCTTGTCGCAGATCAACCTCAGAGCCTCCATTGTCTCTTCGTGTATGTTGCAGGTTTCGACCTGCTTGTTAACTGAGAATCCACGCTCCACTGTGGCCTGTCCATGGGAGAGTAGTAGGAGGATCTGACAGAACCTTGAGAGCTCAGGGTGAGACTTGCCGATTGCTGAGTGCAGGAACACATCAACCCGCTGCTGCAGTGGTTGAAAGGCGAGGAAACGTTCATCTCTAGCCTGAACAGAGAAATGATGGAAACAAGCTGTCTCATATTCAGTTTGGCAACACATTCCTGTGACAACAGTATGGATTTGATATTTAATTTTTAGACACACAGGTGTTCAAATCAAGTTATGTATGTAAATATCACACACACACACACACACACACACACACACACACACACACACACACACACACAATTCTTCATTGATTTAAAGGAATATTCTATTTGAGTACTTTTCATATATAAAAATGTACTGTAATATGCTTTATTTAATATCAACATACACAAAGAAAAGATTAAATAGTAGTAAACAAAAAGATTCACTTACTTTGATGTGATGCAACAAGTCCTCCGCTGTTCCATGTCCCAGGAATTGAGAGCCCAGATACCTGGATTGAACGCAGTCTTCATTCCAAAAACGAATGTGCACATCGAGCTGTTTCTTTTTAGTTGACTGGTTCAGAGACTCGTCAAACATCAACACAAATGGGCCAGCTTTGTTAATACTGTCAACGAGCTCCTGCTTAAAAAAATGTGCAAGCCCGAATCGCAAGATGTAACCCGTTTTGTCCTTGCCACAAGTGAATGTTCTGGCTATATCCGAATCTGGAAACATTGATTTAAAAATGTCCGATATGCCTTCGTTGGAATTTAGAGAATGGTGATTCACCGCAGTGTGGAGACACCAGATCACCTCTGCACGCAGTGTTGGTGTGCTGCCCATGGTCACCATGATGTTGGCAGACGGAGAGGCAGAAGACAGTGTCAAGGGAGCTTTGGTTGGTTCAGGCACACGGTTAGCTGGAAGCGCTGTCGCTGGTGGAGCACAGAAACTGCTGATAGACATCTGCGTTTTGCGGCTAGCTGCACTTTTGTGGCTAGCTCCAGTCATATGGGACTTCAAGGCGTTTATGCCCATCGAGGCTACGCTCATCTTTTTTTTACAAAATGTACAATAAGCCTCGCGGTTATTCTCTGCGACAGGCCTCAGCCATTCTTGAAAATCAGGCATCTCCAACCAGGAGTCCGAAAACTTGCATTTACCCATTGTTCTCACGGTCTCGCGGCAACTTACTCGAACACACAGACTCAAAGCAGCCGCGCATGCGCACAAGATAGGCCTAGCCGTTAAGGCTGTTGTAACCTGACACTCTAAATTTGTGCGAAGCAGTTTCCGAATCCTCCGCGGTGAGGAAAACAAATATTAGTCATACATACTTTTTGCTGTCAAATTATTTAAAGCTAGAATAACAGCAAAAAAAAATAATACCTCATCAAATCGCTTTCAAGACTTTTTAATACTTTTCAAGACCCTTAATTTTCCCAAATTTGATTTATCAACTTTTAATAACTTTCAAGACCCCGCGGACACTCTGTTATTACTGTTTTTATTTTACGTTTTGTTGTCTGTAACTGGGACCCTGTGTACATAATTTCATCCCAATTCAGTATTTATTCAACATTTTAGTTTTTTACTTTAAAAATAAAATAAATCAAGTCCTTATCGGCACAAATAAAGTGATGTGGAACAGTTGCATCTGTTCTTACCGAGCACAGAAGCTGCAGCGTTGTGCTGCTCTGTGAGGTGCAGGTGGGCTGTGATGGAGACCTGTCAGGTGTAGACTCCTCTGATGGAGCTCTGTCAGGTGTAGACTCCTCTGATGGAGCTCTGTCAGGTGTAGACTCCTCTGATGGAGCAGGAGCAGGAGCAGGAGCTGGGAGGCTTGGAGGGTTTAATGTGGAGTTTAGAGATGAACCATCACGCGCTGAAATACGTTCTGGATAAAATACAGTGAGAAACGGGACCGGAGGACAGTTAGCATTTATGCAAATTAGCTTAGCATCGTAGCACCGACGTTGTACTATGATGGCGTCAACCTCTTTTGTTAGTTAAAAATATGTTCAGAACCGATGGGATGAGTAATTTAAAATATGTTTAAAGTTAGAAAACACTCACCATCTTCTATAAATGGTTCAAGTAGAGCAGTAGTCGTGTCCAAACCACCCTCCAATCCTCCATCTAGCTTGCTTTGACTTTTTTCGTCGGCCACCAAGCACAACAACACCTGCACTTCTGCATTTGACCACAGCTTTGATATTATTGTTGTTGTATAGCTTCAAAATACTAAAAGATACGCTCCTCGAGTTATCGCTAATGGCAAGCGGTAGAGAAAAAATGGTGGATCGGGTTGTTTGGAAAGACTCCACAGACTCCTCCCCCCGACCAATCAGTGACCGACAGTGTTTCTGACGTCACGGCGCGGCTCGCTCGGAACCCTTGAGAAGCCGGGCCAGAATTTAGCGAGGCAAGCCGGTTTCTGGAACAGTGGAAAGACTTCAAACGCGCTTCAACCCGGAAATATCCGACCCGCGCCGTGACGGTGGAAAAGGGGCATTAGTAAATTTACCTGATAGAGGAGTTCCTGATTGAGGGGAGTCAGTTGCTGGAGGAACTGGACGCATTGCACAGGCCACAGTGGTAGATGGTGAAAGTGGTGGTGGTATTATCCGAGCTGGTGAAGGTGTAGAAGTTCTGATGGACTCACTCCTGAAACTGGGTAGCGTCGGTGGCTTAGGGGGAGCCGGGGGTTTTGGGAGGCCTTTTCTTGATCGGTGGCTTTCCTCATCGTCACTCTCATTATCTGAATAAACCAGAGTAAGCCTGTGGCAAACAATCATTCCATTAAAAATACATTCATAAACTTCAACATGATTTTTTTCAGTTAAAGCAAGTGGTGTGCCTTAATACTTGAGTATGTACATTTTTAAGTGGCTTATAATACTGTGAGGCAAGTATTTTCTAAAACAACATACAAGCAACACAAAGAGGCCCAATTCAAGGATTAAAAGGACTAAGAAAACTTAATTTTTGTTTCTTTTACCCCTACCCTCCTGTGCGAGAGTTTTGCCTTAGATTCTGAGTTTAGTGTTAAGAGTGTGATTTTACTTTCATTGTATGAGGTGATGTTAAGATCCTTGTGCTGGCCAGAGTGCAGGATGAACTGGCTGGTGGCAGAGGCTGACGGATGTTCCACAAATAGAAATGGCTATCAGAGAACTGAGTTTGAACTTTATTAGTCTATGTGTAACCTGAGATGGAGAACTTTAATAATTGGTTTTTACTATTTAAGTGAAGGTTTCTGTTACGTGCCCTGAGACAACTTTTTGTGTGGTTTAGAGCTATAAATAAACTCTAAACGAAATTTAGATTTCATTTAATTCTAAATGAAAGAATAATAACAGGATTTAATTGGATTGCTTTATTTTTAAGCTCATTTTAAATTAAGAAAAAGTTGAACTGAGTGAGCTCTTGAATCAGGAGAGATGCTGGTGAAGATTCTCAGTCATCCAGGACATGATGAATTCAAAAAGCGTTCATTACAAAAACAACTGGACTTTATTTGTAACAGAAGACGTTTTGAGAAAGCTCCTCGGATGAGGAGCGAAACGTCTTCTGTTACAAATAAAGTCCAGTTGTTTTTGTATTGAACGCTTTTTGAATCAGGAGAGATGTTCTGGCAACACACATAATGAACACATTTGTTTATATAGGATGCTAAGACCCACAAGCGAGTGTGGTTGGACATCTTGGATGTGTGGTTCTGGTCGCACAGTAGTGGATCACATGTGTATAGTTGATGCAGAAAACTAGGCTGCTAACAATTGTGACTTCAGGAGACCACCGGATTGAAACGAACTGTACCTCCAGATGAGTGTGGCACCGGGGCTGAAAAAGCATGAGCTAAGTTTGGAGTCATGAACTGAACTGAAACAAAATGCTGGTGTCTGTGGAACTTTATTTTGTCCAGGAGAGGGTGCTGGACTAACATCATGATGAACTCTTGAACTCTGAACATGCAGTATCTCCAAAGTCAGGCTGGAGAAAACCTGGAGCAGTGGTCAAGCAAATGTCACTACACGTCTGTGGCCTGGATTGGGTGTTGGCTTCGCATGTGATTTATGATGGTGCGATGGCTCCGGTTTAAGGATGTATGCTGCATTTTGCTCTGACATAAATGCACTTCACATAGACACTTTTCACACATAACAGCAGGACTTTTAATTTTAACATGTAGTATTGAGGTTGCTAGAACAACTGCCTTGTTCAATTGCTCTTAGACAAAAGGAGAGGTTTTTATCTTAAAGCCTTGTATCAAAATGAGTAATGCTACTCCAGAGCAAATTATTGGCTTTTTCATTGGGTTCACTTTGTCTTTACAGATTAGTCTCCAGGAGTCATAAGGACTCGGTGACAAGAAAGAGAAAGTGATGTTTGTATTCTTTTTAGGTCAAATCTGTCTGGGTTTTGCATCGGAGCTGAAATCATTTTTGACTGGTCTGGTTGGCAACAAGGGATTTAAATAATATCGGATCAATGTTTAAGACATTTGGTTTTGTTGGTCTGAGGTCTAAGCTGGAAATTTTAAGTTGTGGTTGATCTCATAGGCTCAGAAATACGTTATGTCATACAGGGCTCTAATTTGAAAAATAAATAAATAAATAAAATATTATGAACAGGGGAAAATTCAGATAACACATAAAAGGTATTTTGGGTGAACACAAGGCAGGGATCTTACATAACCAAAAACCGAATACGGGAAAACTTCTCTTGGATGTTTCTGAAACAGGACACACTGAACGGTGTACTGTTTTAGAAAAGGGGGAGAGGTATCAGTGATAAGAAGTAACAGTGATTGATGTACAGATTTGCTTTGCTAGATCATTTATGTGTAAATAGGAGATTTTAAGTTACGATGCTCTTAATAACCAAAGTATTTCTCTTTCTTCCTTTGAATGTGTACAGGACAGTTCTCTTAGGGGGACGCCCATTAGACCCAGGAGAACAATGAAAATGTGGTGGATCCATCTGTAGGGTTTTGATATTTTCCTTCCTCCAGGTTCCTGAAGGCAGGGGCAGTGCTGATGAGCAGCTGCAGCTGAGGCCAGTTTCCTTAATTGATGCCAGGAGTACTTAAGGCTCCAGTGGAGCTCCAGTCAGTGCTGGAGCATTGTTTGACCTGCCGGTACATATGCCTCCAGCCCTGTACAGTGCTTTAAGATTTAGAAAGACTTACCTTGTTTTGTGTCCACGTTTTCAGAGTCTGGATGTACCGGATCCTGTCCTGTAATTCGAAGTATTGGAGAAGATCCTACGGAGATACTTACCTGTGCTTCCTGGTGCTCAGCTGCCTGAATTCGCCTTCCACCACTTGCCCTTGCAGTCTGCCTTCCCATCATCCTGGAAGGAGCAAAACCCTCAGCCATCCAACAGCCATACAAACTACCTGAACTGTAAGCCTTACATAGAACCCAAACATTCAGTTTTTGGACCAAAATCTCGTCCGTGAATAATCCTCCTCCTGTCTTCACAGACCCTGAACCTGCTTGTAAATAGTTTATTTTTCACTGTAAATAAACATTTTCAATTACAGTTGAGTCTGGTTCTGTTCTCTTCTCAGTCTGTTCACCTGGGTAACTCCACATTATAACAGAATGCTCCAGCCAGAAATCACCCAGAACATGACTGAGAGTGAACAGTCCCATCTCTCCCTGTCCTCGCAGGCAAAACGCATCGACAACCATGATGCGACCCTGCAACAGATCCTGGAACTACAGAAGAGTAATCAATCCAACCTCCAGGAGATGGGAGGTATGGTTTTTGCTTTAACTCAAAAAGTTTCTACTCTGTTACCTACGTCCCGAAGTGCTCCACCAGAGAACCCCAATCCTCAAGTCGCAACCAGAGTCATCGACACCCAGCCCAGTGAGACAATTTTCAGACCGTCTGATTATTTTTCTGGTGATCCCGATCACTGTGGTGGTTTTCTTCTGCAGTGTCGCTTGGCTTTTAATTGAGCCCCTAAGACTTATGCTTCAGATGCTTCCAAGATAACATACATTATAAATCAATTAAAGGGGAATGTGCTTCGATGGGCCAACGCCCACCTGTCAACTCGATCTGTCGAGACTTTAACTTTTGCCTGTTTTCTAAAAGATTTTGAACTTGTGTTTGATCATCCGCTCCAGCAGGAGGAAGCAGTGAAGCACCTCCTGACATTACGGCAAGGCAGAAGGTCCGTCGCTGAACACGCTCTCGAGTTCCGGATTACTGCAGCCCAAAAAAAATGGAATGAGTTGGCTTTAAGAGGTACCTTTCTTCATTCATTGTCCGATTACATTAAAGATCAGATTGCCGCTCGAGACGAACCCAATAGTTTGGACGATTTAATAAAATTGGCCACCCGTCTGGATAATCGCCGTTTAGAACGAAATAGTGAAAAGAACTACAATTCCCAGAGAACCCCTGTTTCCGGGTTACGTCTCACACCGCAAAACTACGACTGGTACACTGCTGGCTCAACTCCTGTTTCTGAGGCTCGTTCTACTCAGAGGAGGTTCGTTCATTCTTCAAACGAAGTTGAGGTGGAACCTATGGAGATCGGACGAGCTCACCTAACACCGGAGGAGAAACAGGAACGTAGAAAAGTGTGAGCCTGCATGTACTGTGGTAAGATTGGACATTTTGTCGCTCGTTGCCCGCTCCAGGGAAACAAATTCTCTCACCAATAAGGCAGGAGATCTTGATGGGAAATTCTTCTCTTTCTCCTGCACCTCGTTTAACACTCCCAGTGACCATTTTGTCTAAACAATGTCAACTTCCGATTGCAGCACTCATCGAGTCCGGAGTGGAACAAAACCTCATCAGCAGGGACCTGGTAATCAAGCTAGGCTTACCTACCCAGAACCTAACGACCCCAATGTAAGTTAATGGAATTACGGGACAGAGTCTCACCCAGGTCCACAACCTCACTCAGGATATTCATTTTATCACCTCAGGAAATCACCACGAGTGGGGTAGGTTCTTCATTTTTGACTCTCCTTATTCACAACTTATATTGGGTTACCCTTGGTTAAAGACTCACAACCCCGTGATTAACTGGGAGACAAAAATAATTGAAAAATGGAGCTCTTTCTGTTTAAATAATTGCTTACGGTCAGCCATTTCCTCCTCATGTAAAAAGACAGAGGAGATACCAGAAGAATCTGATTTGTCCAATGTTCCTTCCGCATACCTTGACTTAAAAGCGGTATTTAGTAAATCTCAGGCACTATCTTTGCCTCCTCACAGACCGTATGACTGTGCCATTGATCTGCTGCCGGGAGCTCCCCTCCCCTCTAGCAGATTGTTTAACCTTTCAGGCCCAGAGAAAGAGACTATGAAAAATTATATAGAAGAGTCATTAAATTCCGGTATTATTCGCCCCTCTACTTCCCCTGTGGGAGCGGGATTTTTCTTTGTTTCTAAGAAGGATAAGACGTTAAGGCCCTGCATTGATTATACAGGGCTTAACCAAATTACTGTTAAGAACAAGTACCCCCTGCCTCTGATCGACTCTATCTATGAGCAACTTTATTCAGCCACTATTTTCACAAAACTGGACCTTCGTAACGCCTATCATCTCGTGAGAATAAATGAAGGAGACGAGTGGAAGACAGCCTTCAAGACCCCGTTAGGACATTTTGAATATCTAGTCATGCCATTTGGCCTCACCAACACCCCAGCAGTTTTTCAGGCTTTAGTTAATGATGTTCTCCGTGATTTTCTGAACCAGTTTGTCTTTGTGTATTTGGACGACATCCTCATTTACTCCACTGACCTGGTACAACACACCCATCATGTCAGGTCAGTTTTACAAAGACTTTTCGAAAATCAACTCTATGTGAAGGGTGAAAAGTGTGAGTTCCACGGTCTCATTTCTTGGTTTTATTTTTGAAGGAGGACAATATCGCACGGACCCCAACAAGGTTAAGGCAGTGGTGGATTGGCCCGTCCCGGAAAACCGTAAGCAGCTGCAACGACTCCTGGGATTCGCCAATTTCTACAGGAGGTTCATTAAAGGATACAGTCAGGTGGCAGCCCCCCTCACTCAGCTCACCTCTACACTACGGACCTTCAGGTGGACTCCCGAAGCAAATTCTGCCTTCAACAAACTCAAGGATCTGTTCTCCTCTGCTCCTATTCTCTGCCACGCTGACCCCAAGAGACAGTTTATTTTGGAGGTGGATGCTTCCGATACAGGGGTGGGAGCTGTCCTGTCTCAGAGATGTAGAGAGGATAATAAAATACATCCCTGTGCTTTTTTTTTCTAAACGTTTGTCTACGGCTGAACAGAATTATGATGTGGGAAATAGAGAACTCCTGGCCATCAAGATGGCTCTAGAAGAATAGCGACATTGGTTAGAGGGCACCGATGTTCCATTTTTCATATGGACGGATTACAAAAACTTGATTTACATTCAAAATGCTAAACATCTGAATCCTAGACAAGCAAGATGGTCCCTATTTTTCAATCGCTTTAACTTCTCTCTCACCTACAGACCCGGATCAAAAAATGTCAAACCAGATGCTTTGTCCCACCAATTCTCAACATCAGATGATGGTGAGAGGGAGGTCAGCATCATCCCTTCGTCCTGTGTGATTGGTACACTCTCATGGCCTATCACTGAGGAGGTCTTGGAGGCTCAAAAGGCGGAACCGGATCCCAAGACCGGCCCCAAGGACAGGATGTTCGTACCCTCAGCGGTGAAGGCCCGCGTTCTCGACTGGGTTCACACCAACAAGTTGTCTTGCCATCCTGGAACCAACCGCATGATGGCTCTAATAAAGAGACACTTTTGGCGGTCCACCATGAGTCAAGACGTTAAAGAATTTGTCTCCGCCTGTCAGACCTGCAGCAGAAACAAAAGTGGACATAAACCACCCGCAGGCTTGCTTCAGCCCCTCCCTACTCCTAGTCGGCCGTGGTCTCACATTTCTTTGGACTTTGTCACCGGGTTACCTCCATCAGCAGGTCACACAGTCATCCTCACTATTATCGACAGGTTCTCTAAGGCTGTTCCTCTCGTTCCCCTGACCAAGCTACCCTCCACCTTAGAGACAGCCCAGTTGTTGGTACAACATGTTTTTCGTATTCATGGCATTCTTGCGGATGTGGTATCCGACAGGGGTCCACAGTTCATTTCTCAGGTTTGGAAAGCATTTTGTAATTCTTTGGGTGCCTCGTCTAGTCTCACTTCTGGTTATCATCCCCAGTCTAACGGCCAATCAGAGAGATGCAACCAGGAGATCGAGTCTACCCTCTGGTGCATCATCCAGGAGAACCCATCTGCATGGTCTCAACACCTGGTCTGGGTAGAGTATGCCCACAACACGCATACCTCTTCTGCTACCAGGTTGTCTCCATTTGAGGCCTTCCTGGGTTATGCACCACCTCTCTTCCCCAGCCAGGAAGTTGAGGTTGCTGTACCATCGGTACAGCACCATTTCAGACGCCGTAGACACATCTGGCGTCAAATCAAGGCAGCGTTACTTCGCACCGTGGCTGCCACCAAGAGGATGGCAGATCGCCACCGTTCCAAGGCTCCATCCTATTCAGTCGGCCAAAAGGTGTGGTTGTCCACCAGGGACATTAATTTAAAGGACTATCCCAAAAAGTTGGCCCCTCGATTCATTGGTCCTTTTCCTGTTGTTAGAATCATTAACCCGTCTGCTGTCAGGTTGAGTCTTCCTGCTTCTATGCGCATCCATCCAACCTTCAATGTTTCACAAATTAAACCTGTCCTAGATAGCCCTCTGTGCCCTCCTGCCAACCTCCCTCTTCCCCCCCGTCTCATCGATAATCATCCTGCATTCTCGGTACACCGTATTCTGGATGTACGATGCAGGGGTAGGGGGTTCCAGTACTTAGTGGACTGGGAAGGTTATGGACCGGAAGAACAGTCCTGGATTCCCAGATCCTTCATCCTGGACTCCAGTCTTATCACCAATTTTTTTAGAGATCACCCTGAAAAGCGCCAGCGATCGCCAGGAGGCAATTCTTGAGAGGGGGGTTCTGTAGGGTTTTGATATTTTCCTTCCTTCAGGTTCCTGAAGGCAGGGGCGGTACTGATGAGCAGCTGCAGCTGAGGCCAGTTTCCTTAATTGATGCCAGGAGTACTTAAGGCTCCAGTGGAGCTCCAGTCAGTGCTGCAGCATTGTTTGACCTGCCGGTACATATGCCTCCAGCCCTGTACAGTGCTTTAAGATTTAAAAAGACTTACCTTGTTTTGTGTCATACTTACCTGTGCTTCCTGGTGCTCAGCTGCCTGAATTCGCCTTCCACCACTTGCCCTTGCAGTCTGCCTTCCCATCATCCTGGAAGGAGCAAAACCCTCAGCCATCTGTTGTGAAATAATATTGTGTTCTTGTTGAATCTGTGATTCCCACTTCTTGTTTTACTTTGAAATTGGCCCACTTCCTGTTTTACTTTGAAGAGGCTCCCACAGATTGAAGTCTGTTCCTGTTTACATAATGTAACACGATGTCTCACTCTTTTGATTGGATTGAAACTGGCCAATCCCATGACAGCAGACTTAGAACGCGCGGTGAAAAGTTAGTTTTGCTGTGTGAAGGAACGCCCTGTTTTTAAACAAAGGAATGTGCAGTTTTCTGCTCGAAGCAGAGAGATGAAGCGGCAGCCAGATGAAGCAGAGAGAGGGTCTTCTTCAGAATCCTCCTTAATAAGGTTGTATTGTATAGTTTAGAATGGATGCATCCATTTAATAATATGTTAAAATAATGACTGCATTTAACTAATCCACTGTTTATGCTTGTGACTCTGTGACTTTTTGACTTTATGACTTCTGACTTTCTTTGCTTATTAAATATTCATAAACTTGAAGGTGCGTGTGTTATATTCTGAGTGCGTGTCCTGACTTCTGCAGGATTGACCGGTAACAGAGCTCGGGTGGAGAAATAAAGAAAAACACAACAAAATGGAGGTTCCACCGAGATTTGAGAAAGAGAGTTACCGAGTCCTTCACACTGATCTACTGCGCGCGCTATAAAAAAGGTAAGCAGAACCTGTTGATTACAAACTCTGTAAAATTGGGCTTACTATAGGCAAATTTGCTCAGTGTATATGACTGCCAAATAAATAGTTTTAAATAGAGAAGTTTACGTCGACTGTAAGAATAAGATAAAGTAATAAAACCAGCCTCAGGGATAAACTGCGCATTAGTCAGCCAACCAGGAGCCGACGGGCTCTGGCAGGAGGAGTGAAAGTTCTAGGAAAATGGTTCCGCTGTTCAACTCTGTAACTCTATTAGACTAAGTTTTACTGTAAACTTGTTGGATTGGCAGTCAACTTTTAAAACAGTATCAATTAAAGTTCGCTCACAATTGACCGTAGGTGGGCGTTCGCGAGGCTGGGTGGGATAGTAATTAATTAAATACGACGCACGCACCGAATAGATTAAAATAAAATCAGAACTAATAATTAGATTTGTTGAATAAAATAACTTATGATCTGTGGTGAGAGGAAGTCACAGGTTCACAAATATTGCTGTCTTCTAGGATATTAAAAGGGAAGTCAACACATTTTGTTTTAAAAAAAAAACAACAACATTTTCAAGGGTGACCATTGTGATTATTCCTGGCGTCTGACTCGCGTGAATGTTGAAATAAGTGGTCAGTATCTTGTTTGTTTATTTTGTTGTTTGTGTTTTTGTCAAATATAAGACCACAGTATGAATGTGTAGAGAAAAAAAAAAGTTCCAGAATTTTCCAGTGACAATAAAAAAGAGGTGTGGGGTGTGTGTTTGAATTTCCTGAGAGAATGGACACAGAAGTGCAGCGTCTCATGTTACAAAAGTGCGAGCAGGAAAGTTTTAAACCGGTAAAGGAGCAAGTTGAAATTGTGAGACAAGCATTAGAGATGTTGGAATATAATAAAAAGCTAAAAAAAAAAAAAGCTCTCGTGCAAAAATGACAAAAAATAGAAAATAATTCTCAGGAGGGTCAAGATGTGATATCTTTAATGTGGGATAAAATTAAAGAATGCTCAAGAGATGAGGATAAGTTTGACAAGCAAAAAAGAGAGGCGAACGCCCTGCAGAAAGGTAAATACAGAAAGTTAATGAGGGAAGTTAAATATGAAAGAAAAGAGTGGTTGAAATTGGTCTTTGTGGCACAGGGTTCGTCCCATTTGTTGAGAAAACAGCAACTGGTGGAGCAGCCTAAAACAAAGAGTGAGGAAGTGGGTAGTTCAGCTCCCCCTCCTTATAACTCAAGTAGCAATCAGTCAGCACATCCCCCTACAGGAATGTACCCCATATATCACATAACAGATGGAAGGTTACAGGTGGGGGAGGTCACTGACACTCCCTCGCAGCTGAGGGGGGAGTCACCCATCCCAGTTAAAACAAAACCCCTAGTGACACCAGGAATGAAGCCGTGTTTTACACAGTCCATCAGTACACCATTCCAAACCGAGGGTGGAGGGAACACAAAGAACATGCAGCAATGGGTAATTAAAGATGGGTGGAGTCAGTCTGCTAATCCCACAGGACACCCTGATTTGCACACTTCTTCCCTCTTTGCACCCTCAGCATCTCCCTCTGACAGCTCTCATGATGGAGAGGGCGTGCTCGTGGGTCTGCAGGGTTGGAAGAATCGTGCAGGGTTGTCTCAAAACCCGCTCACCTGTACTCACCAATTGCCTGCCACGCCCCAGACACGCGTACAGAATCCTTTTTGGCCACAAGCAATACGAATTACTTCTGATTTGTCGGCAGCTCTTCCACCACCAGATCACGCTTCTATCCCTGTTGAAAACGTGGATCCATCGTTAAGTACTGGTTCTTTTCCCCTTCTGCAGGCAGGAAATCAGATACGTTATAAACCTCTTGCGCTAGGTGATGTGCAGGCGTTAGTGGACAAACTCCCTCCCCTCACAGAAGGAGGAAGTAAGTGGTTGAATGTAGTGGACTCCTTAACTAAAGGTATTAATTTAGCTGTGGGAGACATGAGGGCGCTGTTGGGAAGGTGTGTAACTTCTACTAGGATGGATGAGATAGAGAGAGCTGCTGGGTGGAATCGTAACATACCTGACTCAACTTGCATGTTGTTGGAGTATCAGAGACTTGCCGCCGCTCTCAGACAGGCTTATCCCCTTCCAGAAGGTACAGGGGTTCCTAAGTTCACCTGGAAGCCTGGTCAGAACCCCACTGCATATTTAGATGTGTGTAAACAGGATTGGTATGACAGAACACACTGCCATGGTCAGGGGGAAAATCAAAAGTATTTTTTTAGACAAGCAATACTAGATGGTGTACCCGCAGCAGTCAGTAAGGCAATGAAAATTAACCCTGATTTGCCCACAGCAGATGCTGCCCAGTGGGAACGGCATCTTATTCATCATCTGCAATGTGTGGCTGATGAGGAGACAAAAACTTCTTCTGAACTGAAAGATATGCAAACGCAGCTCTTAAAGCTACAATTGAAACAGGCTAGGGATGTAGTCCAATTTAAAAAAGAGTCAAAACAGATGGTACAAGCTGACACTGTGTTTCAGTGTTCTGAGGCTGCTTATCAGTGTCCTGTAACCGCCCAACCCCCGCTTCCTGTTGTATATCCTCGGGGAAGGCCCAGAGGGCAGTGGGGAGAAAGAGGGGGGTCTCGGGGCAGAGGTTTCGGTCGGGGGTACACGCAGGGAGGCAGAGCACAAGATGTCTGTCACTACTGTCACAAACCAGGTCATTGGGCGCGGGATTGTTATCACAAGCAGGCCAACGCCCAAAGAGGAGGAGCACATCACTACTCAGCTCCCAACCACCAGATGGCGCCACTGGCACCTACCTCTGGCCAGCAGGATCCACCTTGGGCGCCACCAGGTGGATACTACCAGCAATGACACACCCCACAGAGTAATCACACCATAGGGGGAGGAGCAGACCCTATGGTGAAGATGAGGGTCATGAATAAAGACCTATCATTCCTCGTGGACACTGGAGCTACCTATTCAACCCTCAATGAGCAGGGATTTGATGAACATGCCAGTGCGGACACTGTGTCTGTGATCGGTTTCGCTGGGGTACAACAAAAACTGTCTCTAACTGAACCTCTCGTAGTAACAGCAGGACTTCAAACAGTGACACATCCATTTGTTCTGTCCACACGTGTACCTGTCAACCTGCTTGGAAGAGACTTGTTAAAAAAAACTAGGTGCAACAATAATGTGTGAACAAACTGGTTTACGTGTTACTTTACCAAGTGGTGTGACCTGGACTTGTTCTGCTTCTTCCTCCTCTTTGTCATCACAGTGCTTGGTACAGCCGATACATGAGGAAGTAGCTGACATCTACTGGGCGTTGCTGCGCCCCGAGACACCTGAACACACTGGACTTTACTCTGCCTACTTGTTGTGGAGGCCATGGCTGGATGCTCTGCGTCCCTATGTCCCACCTCTAGATCCTTTACATGTCACTCTCTTTTATGACTGTGATTCTGATGATTGTTACAGGGAGCATTTTGCTCAGCACTTGCAGGACACTGAGTGGCCATTAATATCAGACCGGCTTATAGTAGGTCCACAAGGCGTGGCTTCTCACGTCACCCTCACACCATCTCAATTGGAGTGGTACATGATGTCGTCTGAAGCGATCCCACACGTCTCATTAGCTTTAGCTCCCACACATCAGGCTAAAGACTTGGGCCCAATGGTGAAGGCTGCTGTCTCTGCCACAGATTGGGTCCCAACACAAATACCTCAGCTCGCTTACTCATCATCAACCGACTGCTATAGCATTGACTTAGCTGTTCATGATGTAGGTAAGCTAGACCATGAGGTGATCTCCAGAGACCATGGCAGAGAAAAAACTGACCATTCAGATGTTCCTCATATGTTAGACACACTTCCTGCATCTCTCTGGTCTCAGGGACCTGAAGATGTAGGTCATGTTAAATGCCCCCCAATCTCTTTTGAACTGACCCACAACGAACCTATATGGTTGTATCAGTATTCTCATAGACCTGAGGCTGAACAAGGTTTGACTGACACAGTCCAAGGGTTGCTGAGAGCAGGGGTCCTCGAACACTCACATTCAGACTGGAATACTCCCATTCTACCTGTTGAGAAGGCGGGGACTGGAAAGTACAGAATGGTACATGATCTTAGGTCGATCAATGCCATACTTAAGACACCTACGTCACCAGTACCAAATCCCTATGTTGCACTGACCCAACTGACTCCGAACCAGAAGTGGATGACCTGCATTAATTTGGCTAACGCCTTTTATTGCCTGCCCTTATCAGAGGAATTGCGTGACATTTTCTCATTTACATTTAACGGTTGCCAGTACAGATACACTCGCTTGCCTCAGGGTTTTGCATTATCGCCAGGCATTTTCAATCATGTTTTAAAGAACATTCTTGTACAGCTTCCACTCCCCAGAGGCACCACTTTGGTCCAATATGTTGATGATTTACTGATAGCCTCTGAAACAGCACATGACTGTCTTACAGCCACTCAGGCTGTCCTGCTTCACCTGCATGATGCAGGTTTTAAAGTTAGTAAATCTAAACTTCAAGCAGTTCGTACACAGGTCTCTTTCCTCGGTAGGTTGGTCTCTGCTAATGGTACAACACTTTCACCAGAACACAGGGCGTCTATACTACATCATCCAAAACCCACCACTGTACAAGACATGTTATCCTTTTTAGGTTTAACTGGGTACAGCAGACACTATATACCTGATTATAGTGAACTCACCACTCCACTCAGACAGATGGTAAAAGATCAAGGTAACAGAAACCTGAAAGCAACACTTGTGTGGAACACAGATGCAGAGCATGTGTTTATTAAACTGAAGCAACTCTTGTCCAGAGCAGCTGATTTGGCTCTGCCTGACTACTCCGCCCCGTTTTTTCTTGATGTTTCTGAAGCAGAAAACACTGTTAATGGTGTTCTGTTTCAGAAAAAGGGGGGTGGTAGACAGGTGTTGATGTACGCAAGTGTGATGTTGGATGGTACTGAGAAGCGTCATCCAACATGTACACAGTCAGCGGCAGGTCTGGGAAGGATTGTTTCAAAAACAGCACACATCGTCATGGGACACCCATTACACATCCTAACGACACACAACATAGTAGCGTATGTTAATTCTGAGCTCTTTACAATGACATCCTTAAAGCAAAGACGCATGAGCAACATCCTATCAGAACCGAATTTATTGTTCCTGCATGAAGGCATAAACATGGCAGATGGTATGCAAACAACACAGGCACATGATTGTGTGCAAAAAGTGTACGTGGAGGAACGCATTAGACCTGATTTACAGACTGAACTCATACCACATTCGAATATACTCTACACAGATGGTTGCTGCTTCAGACTTGAGGATGGGTCTTTGAGATCAGGATTTGCTGTGGTACAGCAGAATGGTGATGAGTACGAGGTACTGAGCTCAGGGCAGCTAGAAGGTCATCAGTCAGCTCAAAAAGCTGAAATTCAGGCAGTCGTTGAGGCTTTGAAAATGAGCAAAGGAAAAGAGGTTACAGTGTACACAGACTCGGCGTATGCTTATGGGGTAGTTCATGTGCAATTACCACAGTGGAAAAGAGCAGGTTTTCGAACAGCAGGTAACAAACCAATTAAACATGAGGAACTCATTAAGGATTTAGCTGACAGTTTGATGTGGCCAGCAAAAGTGGCGGTTGTGAAGTGCAAAGGTCATGATGTTACACAATCAGACACAGCGGAAGGAAACAGGCAAGCTGACAGAGCAGCCAAGATAGCTGCTGGCTATTTGCCAAGAGTCCAGATGGTGACAGTGGAAGAGGAATGTCAGAAAGTGAATCATTGGGATGAGAAAAATATAGCAGCGGCTCAGACTACAGCCTCCCCAGAGGAAAAGACATTATGGTTTAACAGAGGAGGTCAGAAAAAAGGGGAGTTTAAAGTATGGATAGGACCGAATCAGAAGTGGATCTTGCCTATGACTTTAAAACAGGCAGTATTTCAGGAAGCACATGGATTAGCACACGTGGGATGCAGACAGATGCTAAGAAATCTTCAACAATGGTGGCACCCTCATCTAAAAAATATGGTAACAGCATATGTTGACACCTGTACTGTTTGTTTAAAGTACAACATTCGGCCTACAGTAAAACCTGAACGAGGTTCTTTTCCTCTCCTGCACCGACCGGGACAGGAGGTGATTCTAGATTACACTGATATGTTGGAACCTGTTAAAGGGTTCAGATATGTATTGATGTGTGTTGACGCATTTACAGGGTGGCCAGAAGCCATACCTGCAAGACGAGAAGACAGCAAAACAGTGGTGAAGTTTCTGATTAACCATTATATCCCCAGACACGGTTTCCCAGAAAAAATCAGATCAGACAATGGCACACATTTTAAAAACACAGATCTGCAGGCTGTGGAAAAAATGTTAGGCCTAAAACATGCTTTTGGAACCGTGTACCATCCCCAGTCTCAAGGGAAGGTCGAAAGGATGAACCAGAACATAAAACAAAAATTGGGCAAAATCTGTGCACAGACTAAATTGAACTGGGTGGAAGCATTACCAATAGTATTAATGACCGTGAGAACTTCTGTTAATAATGGAACTGGCTTTTCTCCCTATGAGTTAACTACAGGTAGACACTTTCCTGGACCAACCGTATGCTCACTGACCAGTGAGGGGGACCGTAAGATGGACCATAAGGTATACTTTGATGAGTTAAAAGCATTAGTGTCTAACTTTACTCAGCAGGTCCACCACAAACAGAGCCTGACAGAAAGACCAGAGGAACCTGGTCTCCCCACCGCGGAGTGGGTCTTGCTGAGGGTCATTAAAAGGAAGTGGCAGGAGCCCAGGTGGACGGGCCCTTATCAGGTTACAGAGAGAACATCCCACGCAGTCCGCCTCAGAGGAAAGGGGGACGTTTGGTACCACTGGAGCCAGTGTGCGCCTGCCTCAGAGCCAGGAAGAGCGAGAGAGCTGGCAGAAACCATCTAAAGTCGTAAAATTGGACATTCATGTCAAGGTAGACCAAAGCAGCCTGGTGTAGTTGCGTGCGGGCCCTGAAGGACTTTGTTTGAGTGGGTCACCGGGTGCTGGAATAGCCACATTTAGTACAGACACCTAGAAACGACAAAAACACGACATCTTAGAGTCTCACACTTCACGAAGAAAACTCAGAGACCGTTCCTCCTATGTCTCTGAGTTTTCTTCGTGAAGTGTGAGACTCTAAGATGTCGTGTT
>NW_023618649.1:0-13551 GCF_014905685.2 Nematolebias whitei
TGATTATTTTAGGTACCGTTTTGATCATTTTAGCTTCTGTTTTGATCTTTTTAGCTTCTGTTTTGATCAGCCTCATTTCTGCTTGGTTTAACCTTAGTTTATTTAAATTTAGTTTATTTTTAACATTTTCTACTCAAGCTACGTTGGCTCCCAGAAGCTCTGACTGGCTTCAGCTCGATGTAGGTTCCAACTGAAGCCTGGTTCTGGTTTAGTTAATTAGAGGAGAAAGTCCTGGTCCGGTGTTTGGGCCAGGACTTTACGATGAGTTCTGAGTGTTTCAGTCCAGAACCTGCAGGTGAAGGACGAGTGTCTCAGTGTCTGATGAATAAAACAGAGTCTGGAGGACTCCGGAGACCTGATGTGTTTGGCTTTTTAACCTCTCAGCAGAACTGTCAGAACCGGGCCTCTGCGGACCTCTTAGTGCCCATCATTTCAGTCAAAGGTCATCATCAAAAGGCGGACTGGGCCGAGGACCGAGTCCAAACCCACCAGACCGGCTGGACCCTGCAGTTTTCAGCCCAAACCTTCAGTCTCAGAATGTTAACGAGACGTTTTATCAGCCGAGGGTTTTTAGCGAGAGGAGAGCCGAAAACCACCGGGCTCAGACGAGGAACCCAGTTCTGAAGGACTGATTGGTCCAGAACAAATCCAAACATTAATCAAAAAATATAAAGTCTAAAAATGTCTTTGTTCGGCTCATTTCAGCTCATCTTCTGCTGCTTTTAGCCACAGTTTCCCTCATTTAGTCCTTGTTTTGCTTATTTTGGTATCTGTTCTCATTTTAGCTAATAAAATGCTAATTTTAGCTGAAATTCTGCTAATTTCTTGATTTAGTACTTCATCCTTCTGATTTTGGCCCATGCTATTTTAGTCTATGTTCAGCCTCTGTTCGGCTTATTTTACTGTTTTGCTAATTTTATCATTTATTTTTCACTCATTTCAGCTTCTGTTCTTCTTTTCAGCCTCTTGCTTATTTCAGCTGGTTTTTGGTTAATTTTAGCTGCTGTTCGGCTCATTCTGGCTCCAGTGTTTGGGTTTAAAGATGAAACGGTTTCAAAAACTTCCCTGAAATTCAACAGAAACAACTTGAGGTTATTTTTGTGTTTGTTGTCTGATGAGACGAGTCACTTTTCATTGTTTGTTGTTTTGAACTTATACGTTTATTATTAAATAAATAAATCATTACTTATTAAATAAAGATTTGTTTTTAAATAATAAAGATTTGTTGTCTAACTTTATAAACTGGTTCAGTTCGAGTTGTTTTGTGTGTACATGTGATCAGAGCGGAGGAATGTTCAGGGCCTGGTGTGTGGATCAGCTCCGAGTGTGGGACTGCTTGTGTCGTTTGAACACCTGAGACATTCAGCTGTTCCCTTTAGTCCTTTAATTTATTTTTGCCTGTTTATTGACATCTAAATATTTCTGCAGACTTGTTGTTAAGGAGATTATAGAAGCATGACGGGGCCATAAATGAATAAAATCAATAAAAAACACGCAGCAAGTTCTTAAAATCAATCCAGACCGGACAGGAAACCAGGACCGTGGATCAGTTGTTGTGCTCTGGACGGCTTGTAAGAGATTTTAAAACGATTCATCCAAGCCAACAGTCCAAGAGGCTAAAAGCCTGAACCAGTTCCAGGTCTTTGGAAAGGAGACTTAAAACTGGATTTATGTGTTTGTCTGATCTGAAGCAGAAATAAGACCCAGACTCCTGACAGCAGAGAGACCACATGAAGCCAAGAGACCAAGTCTTTTACCAAAACTCGTGACTTCAGACTGATTGTCATTTAGATTCAGGAAGTTTAGGTTCAGGTTTTACTGCAACATCTCAAGAGTGGTTCTGACTTAAGGGCAGGAAAAACCTGGATATTATCAACGAAACAGTGAATGCACAGATGTTACGTTCTCTAAAAAATGGACCACAAAGGTTAAAAGACTGTGAACCTTGACTAGAGCCTTGAGGGACGCCACAGTTCTGAGGAGCTGCAGAACAGAAGAACTCCTGTTGGTCAGATTTCCATTGGTACTGACCGCTTGCTCAAGTCCTGACAGACGTTCTGGTCCACAGTACCGAAGGCAGCAGGAAGGTCTAAAGCACTAAACCAAATATAAACTCTCTGTGTCCCATGTAACTCCTCCACAGACATGACTCCGCCCACCCAAAGCGGTGCTCAGCTGTTGTAGGTTCCTAATTACTTCCTGTTTCGGAGGTGGTTTCAAACGTCCGCTCGGGGACGTTCAGGTCTCAGACGTGTCAGATCTGGATTCTCCGTGTCTCGTTTAGTTTGGGTCCACCACCACAGCTAACAGAACTTTTATTAAACCCTGTCAGGAGGAGAAACAGAGCCTGAACTTGTTTTAGCTGCTCACACGCCTCTCCCTCCCGGGGGAGTCATGCAGGGGGGAGGATGCTGTCAGCCTGACTGACAGCTCTGTCGGCTGATCGAATTAATGCGGTTGGTCTCAGCCGACTGCGTTCCCACCGATGAGAGCAGATTTGTGGAGCATCATGGCCATCAGCTTTGATTTGCTGCGACACGAGATGTTTACGGAGCCGGAGGAGAGAACGGAGAGGCTGCAGCCTCCGGCCGCTCTGAGCAGGCTTCGGATCAGTTTACACACAGAACGCACCTCATGGGTTGGAGAGCAACGTGCACTGAAAACGTGCAGCGTGGAGACAAACAGCTGCTGCAACTCACTCCGGTTTTTAGTTGCTTTGCAAAGATCAGGACTAAAAAGACGAGGCGGTGCCAGTTTCACGGCTGAAAACCAGATCCTGTGAGGACGACCAGACCCCCAGGACGGGTCAGAGGTGGTTCTTCAGGAGGACAGACCTGACCCTGCAGAGCAGCAACAACGACCTGCGAGAGTCACGAGCCTCACCGAGCAAAAGACAGAGTCCAGGAGGAGACTCACGGAACCGGATTAAACCAAACCCTCCACGGAGATCAGGGCCTTTGCTTAAAACCACTAAGACCTGATCCTCTTTAACAGTAAAGCACGGTGGTGGCAGCGTCATGATATGGGACGTTCTTCAGGAATTGATTTAATCTGAAGCTGCTCCGTCTGCTGAACTCTGACAGGAACTGCTCCTGACGTGTCGGCACAGTTCACATGTTCACATGTTTAGATGTTCACATGTTCATATGTTCACATGTTCAGATGTTCAGATGTTCACATGTTCACATGTTCAGATGTTCACATGTTCACATGTTCACATGTTCACATGTTCAGATGTTCAGATGTTCAGATGTTCACATGTTCAGATGTTCACATGTTCACATGTTCAGATGTTCACATGTTCAGATGTTCACATGTTCAGATGTTCACATGTTCACATGTTCAGATGTTCAGATGTTCAGATGTTCACATGTTCAGATGTTCAGATGTTCACATGTTCAGATGTTCAGATGTTCAGATGTTCAGATGTTCAGATGTTCACATGTTCAGATGTTCAGATGTTCACGCTGGTTCAAAGCAGAAGAGTCAAAATGAAACAAACCACCTCACATTTCACTAAATGTTCTGCAACAATTATCGATAAAGTTTTAAACAAACGTCTGATCCAACAGGAGGCGGCTGATTTATCTCCTCAAAACCTTTAAACCCAAAGTCAGGAGGAAATGTAAGTGTGTGTGTGTGTGTCTGTGTGTATGCACGCGTGCGCGCGTGTGAGCTCGATGGGGGAAAAGGTTGATATTTAAAAAGACATTAAAACGCTGAAAGACGAATAGTGTCGGACATTTTTACGCACTGCAGGGCTCTCGCTGTGCACACACACACTACAGCAAGGTCGGACGAGTGTGTGTGTGTGTGTGTGTGTGTGTGTGTGTGTGTGTGTGTGTGTAAAGGGCAGCAGTGGGAGGTTGGTACCTTATGGCTGAGAACTCCTTTTTCACATCATTTTGACACACACACAGGAACTTCCTAAAAAATGAGACGTCAACAGCTCTGCAGGCTCAGAGGTGTCCTCCAAGGACAGCTGAGTTTCTTTCCATTGTCATTTACGGCAAAAAGAACGACACTAACAGGTGTGTGTGTGTGTGTGCACGTGTGTGTGCACGTGTGTGTGTGTTCATTAACACTGACGACTCCACCATCATCAGCTGTTTCCATCAGCTTCAGACACACGATGACCTTCAGTCCAGCTCCACTTGGTTCTGATCTGATGTTCTGACTTTACCGGGTCACCTTCAGCCTCTCGGACCTGGAGGGACCGTGAGACGTCTCCAACATCAAGACTGAACTTAGACGACCCTGAAGGACGGTCTCACACTTCATACAGGACACCTGGAGACGAGCTCCTGGTCCGAGGGGCCACTCTGCCTTCAGAACTCACAGAACTCGTCTGGACTGAAAGAACAGGTGTTTTAACACGACACCGGGGTGGAAAGACATCAGCAATAACCTCGGAGAAGCAGCTGCTCAACAGTTTCAAGGGTCAAAGGTCAAAGGTCATCTAAAACAACATGGCAGCACAACTTAGGTCTGAAAAGTTTCATCTGAAAGAACCACAAGTCTTCTGGTCCAGAACCAGACCAGAGGACAGATGTTTACCCAGAATGCACTGCAGCCAACAGCTCCTCCAGCTGTCAGCACGGTGGTGGAGGGCTGATGGTTTGGGCTCCTGTCAGTCTCTGAATGGACTAGAACTCCTCTGTAGACTAAAGGGTTCTGGGGTCCAACAGACCAAACTGGGTCCAACAGAACCATGATCCCAACACCAGCAGCTGGTCTACAACAGAACTCGGAGAGCTGAGCAGAACCCTCAGTGATGGAAAGTAGAGTGGTCCAACACCACAGCATTTATAATTTATGTATAAATATAAATGAGTCCACTGTATAACAGAACCAGAACTTTTACCCAGAGACTGAACGCGGTACCACCAGCTCTCCTCTGGCATGTTCGTACGGCAGCCCAGAAGGGTCAAAGTACAAACCAACGACCAGGAGAGGAGCCAGCCATGGAGTCACATGACCCGCATGACGCATCAAACACCCAATTAGAGCTGAAGGTTAGAAAAACATCTGAAGGAACTGCACGACCCAACACAACTCAACACTACGAGGTTTATCTCCATTATTTAGTTCTGGGCTTCAAACGTAAAAACTGCTGCTTGGGTCACGGTTTCAGCTTCAACTTCCTGTTCCATTCTTGTGTCCGGTTTATTATTCTGTATTATATTCTGTGTATATTGTTATTAATTATTATTATTATTTAGGGTTTATAAGCACTCAAACATGGAACTTTCACCTTAACAGCAAAATAATCCATTTTGATGTAATCTGCAGCTTCACCACTAGATGGCAAAATAAATCTGAGCAGTAATCGTGTTATTCAATAATAATAATAATAATAATAATAATAACAATAATAATAATGTTATTCAAGTCAACCTTTATTTCTGCAGGTTCGTCTCATTGAGTCACGAGGACTCTTTTTCAAGAGAAACCTGTTTCAAATGAAAACCACTGACGAGGTACAGACAACAATGAAACAATCATAAAAAAGAATAAAAAAAAAAAAGTAAATAAAGGAAGTGATATAAAATGAAATAAAAACAGATTATAAGACGGTATAGAAAACTAAAAACAGGAACTGAACAGATGTTTGAAGCCACTTAGAGAGGTCAAAGGTCGAGAGCTTCAGATCTTTTTACAAGATATTCCAGGAAACAGGAGCGGAGCAGGAGAAGGTCCTTTTGTCTAGTTCAGTCCACACTGAGGGAACACTGCAGGTAATGATGTCCTGAGAGCGCACGCTGTAGCTGCACTCACACAGAGACATGTAGGAGGAGATGTATGAAGGCAGCAGACCGAGAAGTGATTTAAAGATGAAAATGGTGGGAGAGTCTGTGTGAAGTTAATGGTGACCAGTTAACCAGTTATGGGCAGTTATATCTAAGTAAGCTGCTCTGCACTCTGACGTGTAACAGTTGTATAAATAAAAATATAAAAACTGTGTTTTAAAGCAGCGAATGATAAAACCAAAGCAGCTGATTCCATCTCAGGTGGTGAAACTGCAGAAGCTTGTTGGGTCGTGGCAGCGTTGGACCACATTAAACTGCCCAGGTGGTCCTAACCAAGCGTTTGGGGACCGGTCTGGGCCTTGAAGTCCATGTTGGACCCTGAACTCATTCTGGACTCTGACAACCCGGTGCTTCAGTTCAAAAAGAAACGTGTTTGTGGTTCAGACCCTCGTCAGCCATGTTTGATCAGATCTTCCTCCTGACCTCCCTGTTCATCACCTGTACAGGTGCAGCTCTAATATCAAGTCATTCGTGTACCGAACCCCAAACGGACTCAGTGAACCCTTTGAATCGGTCCACTTGGGTTCAGTTAAATAAAAACATCGGGCCAAGAGTGTTGTCGCGGGTTTCTTACTTGGGATGCGTGAACTCGTCCACGAGCGTGACCTTCTCCACCAGGTCTCCTCCCACCGTTCGCACCAACTCGTAGAAATCGTTCACGGTGAAGCTCTCTGGCTCCGACTCGCTGTCTTTGGCGTCTGGTAACCAGAAGGCGATGTCGTTGTGGAGCGCAGGATACTTACTGAGAGGCTGAAACAATAATGAAACCTTCTTAATTCAACATCACCAACATGAATCAAACAGAGTCAGAACAAACCAGCGCTCGGAGAGATCGCTCGACTGAGGAGAGAAACCAAAGGCGGTACAGTTCATCAGGCGACAGAAGAACCGACATTTATTCAGTGTGAGACTAAAGTCCCTCGTGTGCCAGGTTATTATTCTGGGGATAACTTTTATTACTCTGACAGGCAGATCCAGGGAAGGAGTTTGTTTTCTTCATTTTAATATCAAACACTGAGACGTTCAGATCCTCCGGTGCTTCTGTTGATCTCAGACGAGAGCAGCCGCCATGCACAGGTGTTGAGCTCAAACCAGTTCTGACCCGGCCTCATGAAGAAACCAGACTTTATTTGGTTTTGGGAGGTAACTGGTCCACACCTCCACCTCCTCAGCCACATCCTCCAGAACATCCTGAGGGACCCCAAGGTGCTCCCAGACCAGAAACAGTAGACATCAGTCCCCAGGTGTCCTCCGGGTGGAACCTGCCTTGAAACCACCCTGACTTGTCCACCAGACGTCAGCACCTTCAGACTCAGACCAAGACCTGGGTTTGTCCTGGACCAGTCCAACACAGGCATGTTCGGACAGACTCAGAACTATTAATGAGGGTCAGAGGACCCTCTCAGAAGAAGACGTGACAAAGGATCCAAACTCAGACCCAAGTGTCGGGAGCAGATGAAGTGCAAACAAAAAACATTTTGTTGACAACTCAAAATTCAACACAGAAAAGAAAAATAATCCAAAATAATAATCTTTAGACTGGAGAAACCATGAAACAAAAAGGACGAGCCACAAAGACGACTCTGGTTGAACCAAGAACCATCAACACAAAAACACGGACCTTTAAAGTCCAGCTTTCTTTCCTTTCTAAAGACAGAAGCGAGTGTTTCTTAAACACGACAACGATGTGCAGACACACAAACTCTGCGAGCCAGAGGCTCAGCTGCTGAAACTACCTGACTGGATCCAGCAGCTGAACTGTCTCTGAAAAAGTGTTGTAGGCTCCATCATCCAGGTAGACGACAACAAGAAGGTTAAATCGTGACATCTGGACCCGTTTCTTTAAGTGAGAAACGTTTCGTCCCCAGCAGTGAGGCAAACTATGAGACAGATCTGCTGGCAGACCGTAGACTGAGGAAGTCCTCTGGATGGGGCTGAAACGTTTCTCACTTAAAGAAACTGGTTCAGATGACATGATTTAACGGTTTCTGTTACTGTAATCCAGGCCAGGTCAGTACCTGACCCCAAAAACAAAACTCTGACTGTTCTATGACACACCGGACCAACAGCCTCATTACTGCAGACAAGGACTGACCTGTTGCTCCGTCCTACCATCACTCAGATACTTAAACTCAACTTGAGGCAAAGATGCACCCCGACCATACAAGGACCAGACTCAGACTCAGAGGAGCTGACCCTCATCCTTTAAGGTTTATGGCCTGAAGACACCAACAGAACCACATCATCTGCAAAAAGACCGGGGTTTCCCAAACCGGATCCTGCAAATAGGATTGGAGGAGTTCAGTTCTGGTGGAGTCCAACCCGCACCGGGAGCAAACCCAACTTTGTGTCATGAATCTGGACAGCGGTCTTATGTTGGTTATTCACTTTAGAGCCGTTCCTGTAATCCCAACATCATATTCAAGTCTCTGTAGTAAAATATTGTGATCAACTGCATCAAATGCAGCACTGAGGTCTAACAGGACCAGTAGAGACACAAGTCCATTGTCTGAGGCCATGAGAATATCATTAGTGACTTTTACCAGTGCAGATTCAGTTCTATGATAAGCTCTAAACCCTGACTGAAACTCTTCAGATTATTTATTTGTAGATGATCATGTAACTGATCTGCAACTATTTTCTCTAGAATTTTTTAGATGAAAGTTAGATTAGATACAGATCTATAATAGGCTAGGATTCATGAGTCAAGGTTATGTTTCTTAAGTAAAGGTTTAATTACAGCAACCTTAAAGCTCTGTGGTACATAACCATTTATTAGAAACAAATTAATTAGATCCAAGACGTGGTTATTAATTAATGGAAATACCTCTTTAAACAGTCTGGTTGGAATTGGATCTAGCAGGCATGTGGATGGTTTGGACGAGGTTATTATTTTTGACCATTCAGAGCTCAACAGGACAAAAACTGTCCAAACATAAATCAGGTTCTAGTGACATTTTTAAAGTTGTCTCATCTGACACAGAACCAGAGGCGATAGTAGGAATGTTGGTTTGAATTTTCTCTCTAATTGTCTAATTGAAACAATTTTATTTATAAAGAATCTCATGAAGTCATCACTACTTATAGTTGTAGAGATACATGAATCAGCAGCGATAAGATTTTTCATCAGACTAGCTATGGTACTGAAAATAAACCAGGGGTTATTTTAATTCTCCTCTATTAAAGATGAATAATATAAAGTTCTAGCTTTACGGAGAGCTTTTTTATATGTTAGCAGACTATCTTTCCAAGTTAAATAAAATTCTTCAACATTAGTAGAGCGCCATTTTCTCTCCTGGTTTCTAGATGCTGCTTTAAAGTACGTAACTCAGAATTGAACCAAGGAGCCAGTTTCCTCTGATTGATTACTTTCTTTTTCAGTGGAGCAATTTTATCAAGTGAAGTTTGCATTGAAGTTGTAAGATGATCAACTAGATGATCTAAGTCTCTGTTCTCTGATGCATTACTCTGCAAGACAGAGGAAAACATTGATGGAAGAGATTGTTTCAATTTGGTTACAGCATTTTCTGATAAGCACCTGCTGAGATGAAATTTACTCTCAGTGACTGTGTAGTCATTTAATGTAAACTCAAAGTTATTAAAAAATGGTCGGACAGAACAGGATTTTGAGGAACTATTACCAAGTCCTTAATCTCTACACCATAGGTCAGAACTAAATCAAGAGTGTGATGATAAGAATGAGTAGATGTGCGGACGTTTTGGGTAAAACCAAATGAGTCTATTAAATTATTAAAGGCTATGTTTAAACTATCACTTTCAACATCCACATGAACATTGAAATCACCCATTATGATGATTTTATCAGTATTTAATAATAAGTCAGTTAATAATTCTGAGAATTCAGACAAAAAACTGAGAGTAAGCGCCTGGTGGACGATATATAACAACTAGTAAAAGTAGCTTTTCTGATTTCCATTTAGGATGGGATAGACTTCGAGACAATGACTCAAAAGTATTATAACTACTAATTGGTTTAGTATTAATCACTAAACCTGACTGAATAATTAGGTGGAGTGGATTAATTTATACTAACAAAATCTTCTTGAACAAAATACCCTCAAAGGGATACTTGGAGTTGTAAACCTCCTTCAAATCAACAAAACCCACATGGACCAGACAATAAAACTGCCACGACTCCTTCCTGAGTCCGAGGTCTGACCGTCAGGTCTGACCGTCAGTCAGTCTTCCTTCCAACACACTAAACGCTCTGCTCTTTCGGCTCATAATGAATTGGTTCTGTTCACAGGATTTCCATCGATTCTTCCTAAGTCTTGCAGATCTCGTCAGACCATTGACGTGTCTTTACTGCACTGATCTTCTGAGGTCTCCCCAGAGGTATCCCATAATGTTTAGAGTGGAAAACCTCACATTTACATTTCCCGACTATTTAGGAATGAACAAATTCGAATTTCTTCTAACGTCTAACTTTATTCTACCAACAAAACGCGGCCCGGTTTACAATGAGTTGATTGTTTCATGAAGTTCTGCACGGTTTGCTTATTGCAAGCCAACACGTTTCTATTTCACTCAATAAAATGTGATTTGTTCCAGGTGCATTACAAAACATTTTCTATTAGTTCTGGTTTCTGCACACAGACGCTGTTTCCTGCATGGCTCTGGGCAACCTCAGCTGATTACTTGTGGATCAGACAGTGGAGCGTCTCGGCCCAGGAGAGGTGCTCTGACCCGGGGAAGGGGATGAGCGGAGTTCCCCTGATGTCTCTGAAGGAACGGAGTTCATCAATAAAACCAACGAGGACTGAGAAGTGGACAGCAGCGTCTTTTATTTTGCTTCACATTAGTTCTCTGCTTGTTTCTGCCTTTCAGAACTTTAATAATCTCTTTTCCACCTCCCCGTCCTCATTTTATTGCTCCTAATCATCAGCCTCCTTCTTTATTCTCTCAGTTTGCCTTTGAGCATCTTATTATCACTCATCTCACTGTAAAATGTTTATTGCTGATACTTTTTGTTTAACTCCCCTTTTCACCCCCTCTCCCAATGTAGTCCCCCCCCCCCCCCCCCCTCCTTTCCCTCTCTGCCCTCCAACAGTCACTTGAAATGTTCTTCATTAGTGCAGACGAGGGCTGACAACAAGCACTTTAGCGGGGGACAGGGTAACCGCCGTGTGACCCCTTTGACTGCGTGTTTTTGTGCGATAGCGGTGATGGCGGTGGGGTCAGAGGAAGTGACTGGTACCGGCTGGTGTGGAACCCCCCCACTGTCAATATGTTTTATACATTAGGTCAAGAGGCAAGAAAATCAACAGACAAACAAATATAAAGAATAAAAGTGTTAAAAACATAAAGACCTGAGGCAGGTTAGATGGTTGATGAGTTTCAGTTCTTCAGGTAATGTTTTGGGTAAAACGGTAAATTATTGCACAAAATGGTTTGTTTTGCTACTAAAGAGACAGATTTTAATATAATCTTGTCACAAAAACACAATTTATTCTCATCTCGTTTGATGAATTGATGAAAAATACCAAAGATAACACAAGCTGACAGACCACAAACAAGGTGATTTTTAAAGAGCTAAAAAACTGATGATCTACCAAAGGATGGAGCAGCTCTCAGGTCTTTGATGGATTTGGTCCTGTTTCTTAAAGACATGGCTTTCAGATACAGTTCATGAGCTGGAGAGGGATTTTTAGGGAATATTAAATGTCTCACCTGTGTATCAGGGAATGACAAGTTTTCATCTAAAAACACTGGAGTGTGAAAGCATCTTAAGTCTGAACAAAACAATGAAAAATCTTCAGAAGCCTGGAAAACTATGGGTTATACTAAATAGAAACGTTTTTGAAAGTCTGGCTCCTCGGAAGTAAAACACATAAAAATGAGAGAAGTGGCCCCACCACCTGCAGGAGGGGCCACAAAAGTCGGGTGCATGACTCCATGTTCAGTGGTCAAAGGCATGGACCTTGGTGCTCTGACCCTGGTTTACCAAAGCTGCTTTTGGGACATGGAACATGATCTCTCTGGAGGGGAAGGAGCCTGAGCTTGTGCATGAAGTTGAGAGGTACTGACTAGATCTAGTTGGACTCAGCTCGACGCACAGCATGGACTCTGGAACCAATCTTCTTGAGAGGGGCTGGACCTTATTCCACTCTGGAGTTGCCCATGGTGAGAGGCGTTGAGCTGGTGTGGGTCTACTTGTAGCCCCCCGACTTGGTGCCTATGTGTTGGAGTTTTCCCCCGTAGATGAAAGGGGCTTCCCTGCGCCTTCAGGTCAGTGAACGGGCTCTGACTGTTGTTTGTGCCTACGTGCCAGATGGCAGTTCAGAGTATCCAACCTTCTTGAAGTCCTTGGCGGGGGTGCTGGAAGGTGCACCAGCTGGGGACTCCTTTATTCTACTGGGGGACTTCAATGCCCACGTGGGTAATGACAGTGTGACCTGGAGGGGCGTGACTGGGAGGAACGGCCTCTGCTCTGAACCCAAGCGGTGTTCTGGTGTTGGACTTCTGTGCTCATCATAGTTTGTCCATCACGAACACCATGTTCAAACATAAGGGTGTCCATAAGTGCACGTGGCACCAAGACGCCCTAGGTCATAGATCGATGATTGACTTCATAGTCGTGTCATCTGATTGCAGTCGTTTGTTTTGGACACTCGGGTGAAGAGAGGAGCTGAACTGTCAGCTGATCACCACCTGGTAATGAGTTGGATCAGATGGTGGGGAAGATGCCGGACAGACCTGGTGGACCCAAACATGTAGTGAGGGTTTGCTGGGAATGCCTGGCAGAAGAAGCCGTCAGAGATCTTCAACTCACACCTCAGAGAAAGCTTTAACCACATCCCAGCTGCGGTGGGGGATATTGAGTCAGAGTGGGCCAAGTTCTGCACCTCAGTTGTTGAGGTAGCCGTCTTGAGCTGAGGCTGCAAGGTTGTTGGTGCTTCTCACGATGGCCTTCCACAAACTCGGTGTTGGACACCCCGGATAAGGGACGCTGTCGAGCTGAAGAAGGAGTTCTATCAGTCCTTGATGGCCGGTGGGACTCCGGAGGCAGCTGAGGAGTACCGGAGGGCCAAACAGTCTGCACCCTTGGCTGTTGCTGAGGCAAAAGCTCGGCTGTGGGAGGAGTTCAGTGAAACCTTGGATAGAGACTCTCGGTCAGCTCCAAGAAGATTCTGGCAAACCATCAGATGGCTGAGGAGAGGAAAGCAGCACTTTACTAACACTGTGTTCAGTGAAGGTGGGGTGCTGTTGACCTCAACCAGTGATGTCATCAGGGGTGGAAGGAATACTTCTCTGACCTTCTCAATCCCACCAGCATGTCTTCCATGGAGGAAACAGAGTCGGGGTCTTTGGGGATGGTATGCCCAGAACTATGGCTGAGGTCGCCGAGGTAGTTAAAAAGCTCCGAGGCAGTAGGGCTCCGGTAGTGGATGATTTCCTTAAGGCTCTGGATGTGGTGGGGCTGTCTTGATTGACACGTCTTTGAAACGTCGAGTGGACATTGGGGGGCAGTGCCACTGGATTGACAGACTGGGGTGGTGGTTCCCCTCTTCAAAAAGGGGGACCGGAGGGTGTGCTCCAATTACAAGGGCATCACTCTCCTTAGCCTCCCTGGTAAGGTCTATTCAGGGGTTCTGGAGAAGAGAGTCAGATCATTGGACTGGATGCCTGGATGGTGTTAGTGTTTGTACCTGGATGGTGTTAGTGTTTGTACCTGGATGGTGTTAGTGTTTGTACCTGGATGGTGTTAGTGTTAGTACCT
>NW_023618649.1:13651-15466 GCF_014905685.2 Nematolebias whitei
GTACCTGGATGGTGTTAGTGTTTGTACCTGGAAGCAGATGGGTTTCTGGAGGTCCTGAACTCTGAATTGTTTGAGGAAACGTTCGTCTTGGCTCCAGAACAGCCGGATGTCTGGGATGCTGTACAGAACCATGGCTAGTCTCTCTAGACCCAAACCAAAGGCCCAGCCCAGCTTGTTCTCTGCCCCCACTATAAAAAACAAACAAACAAACAAAATATCAAGAAGAAGCCAACAAACCAGTTTGCAGAGTGGTTTATAGACATACATAGACCAGTTCTTTATTTCAGCTTTTATCTCTGAGTGGAGAAAAGGTTTTCTGTATGTTCTTTAGTGCTTTTCTTCAGAACAACCACAAACACACAAATGGACCAACGGAACCTCTTCTGAACCAGATCTGGCATCAGAACCACTCCAAGACACCAGCTATGACACGTTTGGGACCAAAGAGCCTTTAGAGACAAAAACCTATGGATCAACGCAAAACAAGGCCGAGACTTTCAAAACAAAACTCCAACAGGACTTTACATAAATCATAAAAACTTACTGATGATAAACGGGTCGGACGATGAGTCTCACTCAGTGTCAGTAAAATATCTCCTCTGTACTAAACGTTTGGTTTCAACGGACACAGCCTCATCTTTCTACTTTAAACTCCGTTATTTTTGGACTTTATTGATCGAAAAGGAGAACAATCTTTCCTCTGGGCAGAAAAAGAAGTGTAGAAAAGACTTCGGCTCAACGTCAGGTTTGACTCGATGTGAGGAAGACTTCAGGACGAAGGACGAAGGACTCGGTTCTTGCTTCATCTGTTGAGCAGAAATTATGAGTCTGTGTTGGTTTTCAGAGCGGAGGTCAGCGGGGGCGGAGTCTGCTAAGGAACAAACAGGAAGCAGAAGGATCACCTGCGTTGATGCTGACTGATGGTGTGTAACCTCGGAACACCTCCTCCTCTCTGCACCGGTACCGGTCCAATCAGCTGCCAGGGAAAGTGGTCTCTATGCTAATGGGCGGCGAGGGGCGGCGGGTCACAGGAATAAATCAGAAACATCAGAGACACCTCCTCCTCTTCCTCATGGTCTTCAGAGCTTCAGATGTTTTATTTTCATTTCCTTCCTCTCTAAATTAAAACACTTCTCTTCCTCGTGTTTTAGATTTTTAGTGAGAATCAGACGAGAACCGAGATAAAAACAGAAACTTGGTCAATGTTTTTGACGTCTGAGGAGTTTTGAGGACTCCGAGCTCTGAGGAGAAGACTGGAGGAGCTGGAAACACTTTCAGCTGTTTCCAAACACCACCACGAGTTGACAGATTTTATTTTCCTCCATCATCGCTCAACGTAAGCTGAAGGAACGGTGGTGAGAAAGAGCCATTCCTCCACGAGCGTTAATTTTGTCCAGTTTTTCAGAACCTCTGGAGACAAAAAGGAACATTGTGTCATCCCACAAATCCGTCAGATTTGAACCAACAACCCAAACGCAGTGAAATAATAAAGAAGTTAAAAGTTTGCCAAAATACGGTTTGAATACCCAGCGCTGAATGACTGCTAGACGTAGCTGAAGCTGAGCTCTTAAAGCTAAAACAGAAGACTAGCTAAATGCTAAAACAAGCAAAACACAGGTTAAATGCTAAAATGAGTAAAACACTAGCTAAAAGTCAAGTCAACTTTATTTATAGAGCACATTTAAAACAGAACCTGTTATCAAAGTGCTTAACAACAACAACAATCAATGAGTAAATTAAAGAGAAATATATATAAACATATATACACAATACACTAATAATAATAATTGAAGAATTAAAGAAAAATTAAAGAAG
>NW_023618649.1:20466-35244 GCF_014905685.2 Nematolebias whitei
CCGCCGCCGTGCTTTACTGTTGGAGGCCTTCACATCATGATGCTGCCACTGCCGTGCTTTACTGTTGGAGGCCTTCACATCATGATGCTGCCGCCGCACTTTACTGTTTAAAGTAGTTTACTGAACCCGGGACCCGAAAGTCCCAGGTTCAATCCTCAGCCATGCCCAAATGTCATGGTGTCTCTGAGCAAGACATCTAATACCCAATTGCTCCCCGGGCGCTTACACAGCTGCCAACTGCTCCACCTGGGTGTACCTCAGGTGTGAAGGGTTAAATCCTGGGAGCTAATTTAATCATTGTATATGTAATGATTCATGATGACAACACACAGCACTTTATTTATTCAAGACAGCTGAGAAATCACACAATACTGATTATTTATTATTTACTGTACTGATTGATTATTTATAGATTATTTACTGCATTTATTGATTATTTACAGTATTTTTTGATTATTTACTGTATTTTTTGATTAACATATTATTTACTGTATTTACTGTATTCCTGACCCCATGCACCTGTTTGCAGTTATACTTTGTTGTTTTAAGAAAAGAAACGTTCTGCATTTTGTCCTAAAACAAAAAGCACTTTATTTTGAACCTGAGCCTTCAGGTGAACAGAACCAGTAGCTGTAATCAGCCTGTCGCAGCTCAAAAAACCCAAACCTCCTCTGACTCGGGTCATTTTACAGAACCTGAGCTCAAACCTGACGTCGCATCAAAACACATCAGGTTTAGACCCAATAAAGCCGTTGGTGTCTGAGAGCACGGAAAGCTGTAAAGGAGTCTGTGTTCTCCTTCGGCTGATAAAATCCACGCAGAGTTTGTGTTAAATGTTCAAACTGCAGCTTCGGTCGAGTGTTCAGGAGGACAGATGCCTTGGTTTGTGGACCCTCAAAGAGTAAATGTTGGGATTTATGGGCGAACAGACGGATTTTATGCTGCACGTGTTTAAAGAGCGACCATTTAATCAGACATAAACCAGAGTTTGGATTTTAATAAACTTCTAAAGAGCCATCTCAGAGCCCAGAGGAGGCGGCTCCTCGGGGGCTAAAACTGCTCCATAAACCGGGTTCAGGTCTGAGTCAGCACTTTGTTTATTTTACCGTATGGTTTTCACAACCTAACTAGTTCTGTAGATGTGCTGTTTAAACCGTTCATAATTTAAAACATTCAGCTCATTCAGGAGCTGCCGCTTTTAGTTTCTGTAACTTTTATACTTTTTAAAACATTTAACTTTAATCACAAAAAAGTTCCCATAGAAACATGGAAATCTATTAATTCAAAAATCAACGTTCTCTTTAAAATCTGCTTCAGCTGCTGGCTCTGTTTTGTTCTCTGATCATTTTAGCCTTTAGCTTGCCTTTTGCTACTTCTAACTTTCAGCTACTGTTTTGCAACATTAATTTTTTAAGCTAGCATTTTAGTACTTTAAGTACTTTTAGTACTTTACATTTTAGTTTTTATTTAGTTTTATGCTCATTTTTGCAACCCTTTTATTACTTTAACATTTAGTTACCTTATTGCTACCTTTAGCTTCTAGCTACTCTTTTTTAAGCTATTAGCTAACCTTTTGTAACTTTAACCTTTCAGTTACTCTTGATACTTTACTTTTAGCTGTTTGTTTTATAGTTTACCCATTTTGTTACTTTTAGCACATCCCTTTGCCTCTTATAGCCAGACTTCTGCTGTTTTAGTTTTTATTATCCATTTAACACCTTACCTTTAGCTAGTCTTTTACTTACAGTTAGCTAGCTTTCTGTTACTAGCAGCTAACTTTTTGGTTTATAGTTACCTAGCCATTTCGCTACCTTTAGCAAGCCTTTTGCTGCTTTTACTTCTGTCTTCTTCTAGACTTCTTCTCAGGCCTGAGAAGATCCACAATCCCTCCAATGACTTCTGGGTCGTCCCCGGGGCCTCCTACCAGTGGGACGTGCTGGAAAACCCCCCAAGGGAGGCGTCCAGGAGGAATCCTGATCTGATTAACCTCCTCAACTGAGTCCTTTCGATGAGGAGGAGCAGCGGCTCTACTCCGAGCTCCCCCTGGATGATGGAGCTCCTCACCGTATTGTTAAGGCTGAGCCGGGCCAACCAAAGGAAGACCATTTCAGCCGCTTGTATCCAGGATCTGGTTCTTTTGGTCATGATCCAAACCTCGTGACCACAGGTGAGGGTCAGACCATAGACAGACCAGTAAATCAAGAACTTTGCCTTTCAGCTCTCAGATACTTAAACTCCTCCCCCTGAGGCAAAGACCCCCCACCACCCAGAGGGAGCATTCCAGCTGTTTCCAGTGGAGAACCACGGCTTCGGACTCTGAGGAGTGGACTCCAGCTGCTTCACGCTCGGCTGAGAACCGCCCCAGTGCATGCTGAAGGTCTTTACCTGAAGACGCCAACAGAACCACATCATCTGTATACAGCAGAGACAAGACCCTGAGGGTCCCAAACCAGACCCCCTCCTCTGTGGCTGTGTCTCGAGATCCTGTCCATGAAAACCACAAACAGGATCGGAGACCAGGGACAGCCTGGAGGAGCCCACCCTGCTTTAATCTATGTTTCTGTAAAACATTTAGTCATTTCCTGTTTTTGTAACTAGACTTATTTTGTTTTGTAAATAAAACATAATAATAATAATATAAAAATAACATAATAATTTTGTTGGACTTCCTGTGTTTCAAAACTTGACTTCCTGTGTTGGTAATTTGACTTCCTGTGTTTCTAAATTTGACTTCCTGTGTTGGTAATTTGACTTCCTGTGTTGATCATTTGACTTCCTGTGTTTCTAAATTTGACTTCCTGTGTTGGTAATTTGACTTCCTGTGTTGATCATTTGACTTCCTGTGTTTCTAAATTTGACTTCTTGTGTTGGTAATTTGACTTCCTGCGTTTCTAAATTTAATTTCCTGTGTTTGTAATTTGACTTCCTGTGTTTGAAATTTGATTTCCTGTCTCTCCTTTGCCTGTTTTCCCCTCCATTACTCATCTCCACCCTCTCCACTTTGCTCTCATTTTTCAGCTCCTTCCTGTCACGTCTTCCTCCCCCTCTCCATCACTTCCACCTCTCCGCTTCACTCTCTCCATCACTCCTCCTCCTCAACTCATCACTTTCTCCTGAATGTTTTCCTCCCTCTCTCCTTTCATCTCATTTGACTCCACCGCCTCGCTTCACCGATGTGTCTGTTTTCAACTGCTTCCTTCATCTATTGTAGAAACTTGTCCTTCTGAACAAATGGGGGGATCAAACAGGAAATGGACCATCAACCAGCCTGTTATTTGGGTTGGTGATCAAACAGGAAGTGGACCATCAACCAGCCTGTGGTTTGGGTTGGTGATCAAACAGGAAGTGGACCATCAACCAGACTGTGGTTTGGGTTGGTGCACAGCCTCCATGAGGTGGAGGAACTGAACGAGTAAGATGGCTCAAAACTTCAGAGATGGTTTGATTTAAAAGAAGTGAACGAAAAACGACAACGAGACCGATGGTCTCACGTCAGTTGGGTTCATCCACGTTAGCATCCACTTCATGAAGAAGCTCTTTTTTTGGGTCATCCTGACCACTGGGGGGCCGCAGGACCAGAAACTGCGTCAGAGTTTTTGTTCCAGAGAAACCAAAGACCTTTTCAAGCAGCCAATCCGTCAGGTCCAGTTTGTGACAGCTGCTGTACAGAACCAGTTGGGTGTGAACAGGAAACGCCTCGGAGGCTGCTGGGTTTTACCGGGCCTCGTCCCGTGCCGCTGCGCGCTCGTTTGTCACCGTTAGCAGAGCTAAACAGGCTATTGGCAGCCGCCCTGCCAACGCTGTGATTTATAGACGGCGGCTCTTCAGGACGGAAACACGACCGCAGGGCAACATGGGAAAAAAGGAAACAGGTTTTAAAGCGCTCACCTTTTCTTTTTAATCCATCACTGGATTTATGCTGGTTTCAGGCTGCGCCCTCGTAAAATCCTCATTGTGAAAGTGTAAATACTGCCGAGCGGGCCGGAGAAAACGGGTTTATTCATTATTTATGCATAAAGAAATATGTTTCATCTGTAAAACCTTCAGAACATGCAGATAAACCAGAGAGGCGTTTATGGACTCCGTTGCTCCCTGATTTGAATAAAAAGCTTTAAACTCCGTCCAGACGACGTGAGGATCAGAACTTTACAGAGTTCTTCCCGCTTCACCTTCGCCGTGCGCAACTTTCTCAACAAAATGCTAATTGTTACAGCGCCGACGGGAAATTTAATTTTGAGCAACAACAATTTGTTCGACTTCATGTATAAACTCAGAAACACGAACCCTCGGCTCCCTCCCCCGGGTGCCGGGGGTTCTGCTTCAGATCAGAACCTCTAATGAATATGGATCATGGAAACAATATCTGCAAACAGCCGTCTGTTTATTGAGCCTCGCTCCTGATTTAGTCATGAGCAAAACATAAATTATGCAGCGTGATTAGTAACCAGGCAACACACGGGCTTACCTCATCGCTCACGGATCAATATGGTGCTGGGGGGGGGGGGGGGTCGAGGTACGACACAGAGACAAGACAGGAGAACTGCTGGTTCAGAAACAAACATGGATACGTTGGTAACCTTCCACAAATAAATCAACAAAAACACCGGACGTGGTCGGACCAAACACAGTCCAGTTCTGTCTCATCAGAACCTTTTGGGTCCATCAGCGTGAATCTTGGTGAATTCCTGTCCTTCCATCATTCTGATTCAAAATGTGACAAAGTGTCTCGGTTCTGTCTCTACCATCCTCTATTCATCTGATCAACCTGGGGTCGCATTTTATCTTGCATCCATGTCCTAGGAGGTTGGCTACAGCCCTGAGAACCTTCTTCTTTATGGTAATCTCATCAGCTGTGGTTAGAAGAACAAGACGCATCTTGGAGAAGGTCTTGAAGCCTTTAGCTTCTACGTGGATACCTCTGACCGTCTCCGAGCTCCTCGCCCAGCTCTGATTGGTGCTGTGAACAGAACCAAACCACCCAGAGGCTCCTCAGTCACTTACGGTCAAACATTTACTTTAAAATGTGACTATAATGCAGATTAGTCGTGTCTTTAATGGGTCGAGTATTTTCATATAAATCTATAAAATAAAAATTTATTTTCATATGTTTTCTTTTTTACAGACTGAAGGCAAGTTGTTCTATTTTCGTACTGGAACGTTTGCAGCTCCAATAAAAAGTCTGACTCATAAAGATGGGATTAAAAAAACACAGAACCAAGGAGGACGACCATCATCATCATCACGTCCTTCGTCCTGAACATCTTAAGGTGGACCTCCAAACCGTTGCTCTTCCTGCCTGCGTGGGCCCAGAGACGCTCGACTCACGGCTCCATGCGTTCGATGTTTAGTGTTTTATCCCACTCACATGAACGAAGGAGCGTGACGCCGGCCTTTTCTGCGTCCTGCTGTTGCTCCGGTCCATTTGAGCCAACACAAACGTCCTGCAGAGCTCAGCCGGTCATTACAGCAGGATTACAGGCAAACGGACTGGATTTGGTGAGGTGAGGCGCTCTCACTCCCTGATCCTGCATTTAGTGGAGGTTAGAGTCTTTGTGATCCACGCACCGTCCCTGTACGCCGGCTGAGATTAGAATCAGACTAATGAGGGAGACCGGGGGCCGCCGGGGTTAGATGAAGAAAGAAAGAAGATCTGTGGAGGCCTTCAGGCCTTTAAGGCTCGTTCTGTCGCTGAAATCTGTCGGAAGCTGCGGTTAGCGTTAGCTGCAGCTGCCGGGACGAAACACGTCGTCACCGAATTCAAAACCTAAAGATAAAACTTTAAAACACGTTTTCTGCACCTAGCTACAAAACTGAAGGTCAAGACCAAAGTGAAGGTCAAGACCAAAGTGACGGTCAAGACCAAAGTGAAGGTCAAGACCAAAGTGATGGTCAAAACCAAACTGAAGGTTAAGACCAAACTGAAGGTTAAGACCAAACTGAAGGTTAAGACCAAACTGAAGGTTAAGACCAAACTGAAGGTCAAGACCAAAGTGATGGTCAAAACCAAATTGAAGGTCAAGACCAAACTGAAGGTCAAGACCAAACTGAAGGTTAAGACCAAACTGAAGGTCAAGACCAAAGTGACATCAAGACCAAACTGAAGGTTAAGACCAAACTGAAGGTCAAGACCAAAGTGAAGGTCAGGTTTGAGCTTTGTGGAATTTTTCCACGTTTATTGGCCAAAATAAGAATTTCTGAATAATTTCTAGTTTCTTTGAATGAAAACATGAAGCGACTCAGACTAATAAAATTAAACCCTTATCATCTATAAGATGAAACGAAGGCCGCGGCCTCGCAGGCCATGTGTTTACAGAGCTCACATCAGGTGGTTTACGCAGTGATTACAGGTAGCCCAGCAAGGGAGATGAGAGAACATCAGCTCGTCTCAGCCGCCTGAGGAAGTTCACCTTTTGCTACTTGTGAGCCCCTTACAGACAGACGCACCTGCCTGTGTGTGACTGCGTGATGACCTAACTTCTCTAGGTGCTGAGCATCACTCTCAGCTAATACCAAGTTAGCTCAACGTTAGTAAAGTCACTGAGTTACAGCCGTTCCGTGCCTGCTGTGGTTGTTCAGCTGTGGCGGCCATCTTGAATTGACTCCAGCAGTTTCAGTCTGTCCACTGGTTCATGAGATATTTTGCTAACAGACAGTAATACCTTGGACCCAGCTCTCTTTCAGCATCCCTGAAAAGCCTCCACCCTCGGCTCCTTGTTCCCCTCGTTGTGTCACCATGGGTCCGTTTGACCCGGTTCTGGTTCACCCGGCTCAGTGTTCTCATTAAGACCCGGGACCAGACGGGGGACTAGCTGAGCCGTCCCTGGACCACAAACTGGATAATGAGGCACGAGACGGCGGCCAACAGAAGGAGGGAAATCCCCTGAACTCAACACACCTCCACAAACACCACTGTGGGAGCTCGCCAACACGTGTGTTGGTGTGTGTATGTCGCTGTGCCTCCTGCTGAAATAAATGCCTGTCTGCCCCTCCATCTGTCTACCTCCACCACAGACGGGACATGGGGAGGGGGGGCAGGAGCCTTGTTGTCCTCGAGCTGGAAATAAACCTTCCCAAAGATCCTCCAGTTAAAAACTAAATTTATCTCTGTGTCCCTTGTGTCTGTGAATAAAAACCTGATTTTCTCTGAGCATTTTATAGTTTCAACATTTTTGCTTTAAACCACCTGATCAAGTTTTGTGTCGGTGATTAAAGGCATTGTTCGAGTCCGGGGTTTGAGTCCGGGGCTCTCCAACCAGGTCTAGGTCTCAGGACGTCACCAACAAACACCTGGACCACACGATTCTTCAGCTCTATGTTGGCTTGACAGTCATGTGACGGGTTACCATGGTAACACTGACAAGCATGTTACATGTCCGTATGACGCATCATGACCACCATCAGCCAACCAACCAAATAACAAATCAATCAATAACCAATCAGTCAACTAATTAACAATCCAACCACCAACTAATCAATTAACCAACCAATCAATCATTAATTATACAACTAATCAAACAATAAACCAACAAATACCAACCAACTAATCGATCAATAATCAACCAACCAATTAACAATCCAACTACCAACTAACCAATTAATCAACCAACCATTCAAAAAACAACCCATTATCAAATTAATCAATCAAATCAATTGTTAAACTTATTAACCAACCAACTAAACATTCATCCAATTAATTACCAGCCAACCAACAACCAACCAATCAAACCATTAATTATATAACTAATCAAACAACCAACCAATTAAAACATTAATTATATAAATAATCAAACAACCAACCAATTAAACCATTAATTATATAACTAATCAAACAACCAACCAATTAAACCATTAGCTAAGCCATCAGTCAAATGTTTAACCAGACCCTCCTTGTCTCAGCTGGTTCTGTCCACAGAATCCATTTCTTCTGGTCCAAGGTCCACGTGGTCAGATCAGAGCTCTGTCAGGACTTTAGGGTTCAGATCGTAGATCTGCACAAGACTGGACTGGACTACAAGACCATCATCTTGATCCTGTAGAACACGATGATGAAGTGAAGGTCCCCCTACTCCCCGTTTGCAAACATGGAGACCATCTTTCCCACAGATGTTTCTCCAGACATTGAATAAGGTTTGACTTCAAGGTCAAACATTTATTTTAGTTTGAAGCTCAGAAAGGGATTTTTGTTTGTTAGTGTCGTTATTTGTTTTTCAGGACGGAGAACTGATTGTAATGAATTTTTTTTTGTCTTAGAACATGTCTTAGAACATGTCTTAGAAAACGTCTTAGAACATGTTTTAGAACGTCTTAGAACACACCTTAGAACATGTCTTAGAACATGTTTTAGAATGTCTTAGAACACACCTTAGAACATGTCTTAGAACATGTCTTGGAACATGTTTTAGAACATCTTAGAACACACCTTAGAACATGTCTTGGAACACGTCTTAACACACGTCTTAGAACACGTCTTAGAACACGTCTTAGAACACGTCTTAGAACATCTTAGAACACGTCTTAGAACATCTTAGAACACGTCTTAGAACACGTCTTAGAACATCTTAGAACATCTTAGAACACGTCTTAGAACATCTTAGAACACGTCTTAGAACATGTCTTAGAACATGTCTTAGAACATGTTTGTTCGTTTCACTTGTAATCGCGCTGAAAGTCCTTTAAAAAAATGGATGATGTCCTGAAAGTCTTTTGGTTCTAGAACTGCGCCGCTCCAGGTGGCTGCATGTTGGAGCAGCTCTGTTACTTTCATTCTGAGATTTTGCTTTTGGAAACTTTAATTCCTCTTTTTCTGGATGTAAATCACATTTTGGATGATTGTTTCCTCTGGTATCAGATGCTGTGCAGCTGGAAGGATTTTTACTGAAACTTTTTTAGTTTTGGACATTTGTTATGATGCGTAACCATGGCAACAAGGTAGTTTCTACAACCAGCAGCAGCTGATTAACATCTCAAAAGCTCAAATAATATCTCAACTACAGCCCAAAATCTCAAATTAGTTGAAAAGGATGTTCTGTGGATGCATTCTCGTGTACCTGCCAGCTGTGCTCGAGTGTCTGACCACTGAGATCCTGGAACTAGCAGGAAACACGGCTCATGACAGCAGAAGGACAGGATCGTCCCTCGGCACCTACAGTTGTCTGTCCTCAGTGACGAGGAGCTCAGCAGACTGCTGGGAGGAGTGGCCATCGCTCTGGGAGGAGTTCTTCCTGACATTCAGGCGGTCCTACAGCCCGGGGGAACCGAGAGGCCAGCCGAGTCTGGGTGGACAGGTCGGACGGCATCTGCAGCCAGTTTCTTAGGATCCACTGTGGGATGGACCTTTACAAGAGATCCTTCCTGTCTACAGCATCAGCATCTATAACATCTCTTAATGAAATGAGGATAACGAGTTACAGCAACAAAATAATTTCCCTCTGGGATTAATAAAGTATTTTTGAATTTGAATTTGAATTAAATGCAGATGTTCAGCCACAGACCTTCTACACATCCAGGCTCGTACCTGACAAACGTGTCAGGTGTTTCCAGAGAAAACGAGGCTTTCATGAACTTCAACTGGTGAGGAGATAAACTGGGTTGTCCTGGGAGAGTTCATCTCCTCCTGATGACGGTAGTGGAGCCAACATGAGAACGACCCAAACGTACCGGCATGAATCACCCGTGACTCAGGAACACCTGATTTATTTCCAGCTCTGATGAAGTTCCTTTGGGCTCGTTGCTCGCCGCTGACAGTTGCTTCAGAGCATCATCAGTTCAACACCGTGGCCGATCAGCGCATGAAATGCATCATCAGAGTCTGATTCACAGATTATTCACCCTGATTTATGCCTGTTGACGTGCCAGCCCAACCGTCCACAGTAATGACCACGATGGCCTCCTGCCATCCACATGGACATTACAACTGATTAATCCGGCCAGTTGTTGTTTGTGAGCAGTTTGTGTGAAACACACACGTCACCTTCCTCCTCTCAGCCTACTGGAGGAAACGACGCCTGTTCATCGTGACAGCATCCATTTCCTGTTGCTCTAATGGCGCACGGCTCACAACGTTTGGACCAACTGTTCCGGTTCTTGGAGCCCAAACATCGTCACCTTCCTGTGCCAGAAGGTATAAATAAATCATTTTTTGTCTTCAAGCAGACACGTCATTTTAAAACACGTTTTTCTGTCTCCTTTATGAAACAAACCAACTTTATTTAAAAAACAAAGTGCCAAACTCAAATAAAAAATAAAAAAAACACTAACGGCGTAAAAACATTAAAATAAACCAAGAAACAGCTCGAACCACTCGTCGCAACGAGCGCCTGAGAAAAGAAGCCGTTTGTTTAGAAACCTCAGAAACTCCGTCGACGATGAACCAGCGGTTCCACTGGACCGGAGCCAAAGATCTGCTGCACCCACAGAACGAGAACGTGGAACACAACGGAGAAAGAACCCGTTCAAAAGGTTCGAGAGATCAGGTTGGACTATCTGGTGAAAGAGGGAGTGGAACTGGTTCTGGTCATCGGAGACCGCTGTTGGGGCGGCCGGGGGGTGTCAGTAAACAGAGAAACTAACCTAACAGGAGAACTGAACGTCTTCTTCCACCCGCCCCGAACTAAACTTTTATCTCTTCATGGGTCACGCAGTCATGTGACCTTCAACAGAAATCTTCATCTTCTTCGTCTTCTTCAGGGGTCTCCTCAGAGAACTAACTCACACGAAGACTTGGTGTTTGGTTTTACACCCCATGTCCTTCCTGACCAACCACAGACCACCGAGCTACCACAGCCTCTGTGTGGAGCAGAGAGCTGCTATCTAGGGTGCCCAGGGGAGCAGATGGTGGGGGTTAAGAGCCTTGCTCAAGGGCCCAGAGTGAGGCAAATGAGGGTGGAGGCAGGTGTGGGTGTTTCACCTTTCTCACCCACATGTTGATGTTGTCAATCCAGGGAGTTGAACCACCGACCTTCCGATCACAGGCCCATCTTCTCTTACCTCTGCACCACCACTCCCTCAACATATGCTTCTTTTCTTAATATTCCTGAAAAGTATATTTTCCTCTAATGATTTATTGGGGGTGGGGGGCAAACTTTGTTAATCACAAATTGGGGGGCACCCCCCTCCCCCACCCGTCTGAAGGAGGGGGACGATGTGAGTCCTCAGACAGAAGCGGGTCGTCTGACGTGTCGTTGAAACATCTCGAGGCAGTTTTTATAAAAACACTGTGCGTTCTTTCAGTCGTTCTGGAGCCGTCAGAACCTCCGAGGAGGAAACGAGGGTACGGACTGACCAGCAGCCGTTCAGGCCCAACACAAACAGCCAGACATGACGTTGGTTTGACTCCAACAGGTAAAGTTTGCGGTTGTCATGGAAACCTCCAACTTTAAATGTGAGGACGCCTGAACGGGTTTTAATCCCAGAGCTCATATCCGGCGCTGCTTTGTTCTTGAGCCTTTTGGCTCGTCTCGGCTGTAATTACCCCGATGTGAGACCACAGGAAGTCACTGCTGATGCTGGTTAATCACGGCGGACAGGTCCAGCGCCGTGGCGTCCTCCCTCCAATCCAGCCATCACGATGACTTACTGACGCCTCGTACCCTCCTCCCATTTCTGCAGCTAGCTCGTTGAGTTAATCGGCTGCAGGTTTTAGGGTTTTGCCTCGTCCCGGCGGTGGCCCCGGTCAGAGAGTCTGACGGAACGCCGAGGAGTGGTTTCCTGCTGTGGTTCAGATCCTTCAAACGTCCTGCGGAGAAGAGAGGAGCTCCAGTCCATCTGCAGCTCAGAGTCTTTGGGTCTTTAACTCCGAGGAGCTGAAACCAGAAGTTTTTAAATTTTAACTGAAACCTGCAGAAGAGTTATTTTACTAACACACCAACGGAAAGCAGGAAGACTGAGGACTCTTCTTCAAAGTGTTATTTTGTCAACACAATTTAAAATGTGACTAAATAAAAGTCTTTACGTGGTTTTATTGTTTGATCTGAATCATTTTGTGTTTTTTATAATTTCCTGCAGCTCCGCCTCAAAGTTTGATCGACTCTTTTAAGGAGCGGCTCAAATTTTATTTTCTTACCTTCGAAGTCAGCAGAGACTCTTCCCCTCAGCACGTAGCTGCAGAGGCTGCTGCCACAGGAAACATTTCATTCATCTCGTCATCGTCACCAAAAACTCTGTTCATTTTGATCAAGACAAGTGAAGTCACGTCTCACGCTAATTCTAGTTTTATGTTTTTTCTCAGTTTGTCTCTTCCTGTATTTATATTTTAGTTTTATTTCATTTCACTTGTGTTTTTTCTTTATTTCATTTGGTTCGTTTTCAGTTTTTGGCTTCATGTGTGACAAAACAAATGAATCTTTATTTCCTCGTTTGTTCAGTTGTGTTAGTTTCCAGCTGTTTGAACGTTAAATTAGTTGTTCGTTTGGTTCTTTGGGATCAGCTTCTTATTCATGTCTCATAAAGTCTTGATGTTGGTTAATCTCGGTGTCTTTTCATGTAAGTTGTTCAGATTTTGTTGGTTTTTCCATGAAATGAGTTGTTTCCTGTTTAACCGTCATGAGGAGCTGCAGCCCAGAGCTCCGTATGAAGACGTCCAGGTTGTAAAACCAAACAGCTGAGGTCCAACATCTGGAACGGACAGGTCATTAGGGCCCCTCAGGTTTGTCCTTCGTGTCTCTGCTGGTTCGGGGGCAGAGCTACATCCCCGACCTTCGCCTCCTCCTCAGAACCTGACACCGAACACGTTCTGCTCCGTCCTCTCCTCGCGGACGAACAGAAATGAGCTGAAAAGGTGAAACAGCCAGTGAGTCCGATTGTCCTGGTTGAACGGTCAAACTTCAGCAACGTTAATGATTAGTTTTTTACTCCCTTTAAAAAAAAACAAAATCATTCTGCTTTATCTGAACAGGCTGTGGACAGAAGGACGCCTCGTGCTTCCTCTCTGGCTCATGTTGTTATGGTTCTGGGTCCTGGTTCTGCTCTTCCGCAGGTCTCGGACGTATCTGAGGGTCTGGAATGTCTCCTTTTTCTCCAGAGCGCGTCCTCGTTACCGCGGAGACGCGGAGAGACGCAGCGGCAGCCGGGAGACCGACTCTGACTGCAAATTAACCTCAGAGGAGCTGAAGGCCAGTCAACTTGATTCAAGATGGCCGCCACAGCTGGCTACAGCTCAGGCAATTTAACAGACACTGAGCTAAAGCTTGGTGTGGTAGTAGCTGAGAGTGATCCCAAATACACGCTCTGAGCACCAGAAGACTGTGTGGGATTAAATACTTCATGGGTTATCTTTAAGATTCAATCAAAACCTCCAGAAGTTTCGTTTTTCAACACTTTGTTAAAAACTCTGACGTGAAAGGTGGCAGGCGATACGCGCTCCCTCACAGAAATTCTTTCTGTCCGTCTGACTCCTGAAAGATTTCACAATAAAATTAAATGAAGAGCGTACGAGTCATTACAACTTATTTCAAACAGAACGCTGAATTTACGCCAAGACTTTTCTCTCGTTTTCATCTGGAAGGACCCGACAGCAGAGGAAACGTTCTGCCACCTCTGGCTGCATGAACCCCCGGCGCCAAACCCAAACCAACACCGTAAAACAACCAGGATGCGCCGAGACACCGAGTAAGTACTGACCTATGAGTACCTGCCAGTACCGAGTACCAACCCAAGTACTAAGAAAAGGCAGTCTATTTCTTACAATTACTTTGGACGTGTTTTATAATCCAGAGGACATTCCTGTCAGCTCCTCAGACAGAGCAGGACACTAACAGTCTTCTCCAAAGATCCTGTTGGACAGCAGTGAGTCTGAGCCAGAACCTGAGGTCTGCTTTGGAACCCCTCCACGTCTCCTGATGGTTAATGATCACCTTCATGGTGCGCTGCAAACACAAACTGGTAACAAGTGTAGATCAGGACAGTCCACTCAAAAACAAAATATCTATGTCCAATATTGCTGGGCGGCTGTGGCTGAGTGGTTAGAGCAGTTGTCCTCCAATGGAAGGGTTGGGGGTTCAATTCCACCAGCAGTCACATGCTGAAGTGTCCCTGGGCAAGACACTGAACCCCTCATTGCCCCTGATGTGTGTCTCATCAATGTATGAATGTGATAAAGCTCTCATTATTATTTGTACAGATCTAGTATAGAGCTGTATGAACAGGTGAATGAGGACAGATTTTTTTAAAGAGCTTTGAGTATCTTGATGAGATAGAAAGGAGCTGTATAAGTACAATCCATTTACCATACAGCTGAGTATAAAGTAGTACCCAAAGACTTTCAGGAGTATCAGTACTCATATTGATGCATCCCTGAAACAAGCAAAGAACAGCCTCAACAGAACCAAATAGACATTACAGTTTTAGCCATTATGACTGGACTGAACTGAGTCCAAAAGTACTGAAAGACCTTCAGGACGTCTGAAGAACTGCTGATCCAGAACCACGTTAAAGGGTTACAGGAAGTCTGGATGGTCTGTAGGACTATGAAGAGGGTTGGATCAGGGAGCTTTGAATGGAGCTGTAATTCACTACATGTGAATTACTTTAGTGTCTGAACTGAACGTGTAAAGAAGTTATTCTAGAGGACACCAGTTCTTTTCCCCTCGGAGCAACAGGTGCCAGAATCTTCAACAAGCCTCCAGGAGCTTCAACTTCAGATGAAGTCTGCAGCCCTAATTGAATAAACTAATCAGAGTCTGAACACAAACGCACCGTGCGGTTGTTGTTTAATGAGCTGCTTGTGGTTTCTCAGTTTGTGGCATCTAAAGGAGGGGTCTTCTTCTTCTTATGCAGGGTTTG
>NW_023618649.1:35344-43812 GCF_014905685.2 Nematolebias whitei
GGGGGGGGGGGGGGGGGGGGGGTTTAAAGGCCAATCACAGGTTCAGGAGTCTGAACGCTCCTTGTGCACCACAGCTACAACAGAAACTGGACTGGATGAGCAGACTGCAGTGTTTGACTTGATAATCGCGCTGGTAACGACGCTGGAGCTACAAAACACGACACGTTGAAGAGTCGCCGAACAAATCCACCTTCAAACAGTCGAGTGTTCAAACACGCCTTGTGTTTCAGGGCAAACAGGACGGCATTATTCGTGTTTGGAGCCAAAAATTCTTAGACATTTTCTAAAATTCTGCATCATCCATCTTCAAACTGGACGACAGCCATGCTGAGCTCTCTACGATCGACACGCGTAACAAAACACGGCTACTCTGGAAAGTCTTCAGTGTGAAGCCAATCATGGTGTTGCTATGGTCCTAGTGCTCCAAAAGGTGTGTCCTGCCCTGTCAGGACACATTCAATTCAATTCAAAAATACTTTATTAATCCCAAAGGGAAATTAAATGTTGTAGTAACTCGTTATCCTCATTTCATTAAGAGATATTATAGATTTATTTATTAAACTTTATTTAACCAGGCAAATCCCACAGAGAACACAGATCTCTTCTGTAAGAGAGGCCTGGACCTGAAGGCAGACTAACATGCATGCTTTTGGTCTGTGGGAGGAAACTGAAGCACCCGGAGAAAACCCACGCAAGCATGAGAAGAACATGCAAACTCCACCCAGAAAGACCCCAGGCCCAACCGGGGCTTGAACCCAGGACCTCCTTGCTGTGAGGCAGCAGTGATAACCACTGAGCCATCGTGATGCCATAGAAACTGATGGCTATAGGCAGGAAGGATCTCTTGTAAAGGTCTGTCCCACAGCGGATCCAAAGAAACTGGCTGCAGATGCCGTCTGATCCATCCAGCCAGACTTGGCTGGCCTCTTGGCTCCCCTGGACTGTAGGACCGCCCAAATGCCGGGCAGAACTCCTCCCAGAGCGATGGCCACTCCTCCCAGCAGTCTGCCGAGCTCCTTGTCGCTACAGACAGCCGGCAGCAGGTGTCGGGGATAATCCCGTCCTTCTGCTGTCACGAGCAACATTTCCTGCCAGTTCCAGGATCTCAGTGGTCGGGCACTCAAGCAAAGCTGGCAGGTAGATGAGAATGCATCCACAGAGCCTCATTTTCAACTCATTTGAGATTTGGGGCTGTAGTTGAGATATTACTTGAGCTTTTGAGATGTCAATCAGCTGCTGTTGGTTGTAGAAAACTGCCTTGTTGCCATGGTTACGCATCATAACAAATGTCCAAAACTAAAAGAGTTTCAGTAAAAATCCTTCCAGCTGCACAACATCTGATACCAGAGGAAACAATCATCCAAAAAATGTGATTTACATCCAGAAAAAGAGAAATTAAAGTTTCCAAAAGCAAAATCTCAGAATGAAAGTAACAGAGCTGCTCCAACATGCAGCCACCTTGAGCGGCGCAGTTCTAGAACACGCTTGAATACCACACTAGATTAGCATAATGCTAGCTGCTAGGTTCCATGAACCTGTGATGTTACTTAAACGCAGCCAGTCCAGCTTAAAAATCATGATGCACATCGGTCATTAATACCACCACCATTCTCCACCCAGGACCCCATCCAGGGAACTCCTCCATCTTTTCCTCCCTTTTAGTCTCCATATCCTGTGATTCCCAGGTGGAGCTAGTGACAGTGGTGACAGTGGTCACACCGCAACAATTCACCTTCGATCAAACACCGGTTTATAGGGCTGTTCATTACAAGCTCCAAGTTGTACATTTTTACTGCAAGAGTCCTGATGAATGCTCAATAATCCAGGTAGATAACTATAGCAGGTGGAGTCACATCCTCTGGACGGATTCATCTTGTTGAAATGTTTTGTCTTTTATTCAAAAGACCTCTTCAGTCCAGAAAAGGTCAGGTCCGAAGAAGTCTTCTGGATAAAAGATGAAACGTTTCAACAAGAAGAATCCGTCCAGAGGACCTGACTCAACCTGGATATTTTCCCTTGTTGAACTCTGAGAACAAGTCAGACACATTTGTCCTGAAAACAGTTCCAGCCTGAAAACTCACCTGCCTGACCACTTTCCACCATCACTTCCTTAAGCCAATACTTTCCCTCCTCACCAGAAAAACAAAACCAACCACACAAACCTGTGGCAGAGCAACGACACAACCCTGGATGATGGCGTCTCCTGAACAGTGACTGAAGCTGGAGGTGGTCTCAGCCAGTTGTTGGACAGATGTTGTATCATAAACTGCACACACATGTTTGTATCATCTGTCACAAAATGACAGCTAGACAGCTGGATGGAAACCAGCCGTGCACATTTAACACACACACCGAGTGCTGAGTCAGTCTGATGGAAGAAGAGCAGCGACGAGCACAGATGGCGACTAAACAAACAGGCCTCCCAGAACCAACAACCAGCAAACGACGCTGCAGCCGATCTTCACACCAGAGTCTGCTCCGAGTGTGAAGACGGTGACGATGAGGAGGGTGGACGGCCACATGGGAGAAGATGGTGGGATTCATTCATCCCAACTGGTCTGCGGTGAACAACGACCGGAAGACGGAGCGGCCTACATACAATCTGACCGAGCTCCGAGCGACTCGCACCGTCCACGTCACGGCCAGGACCCCGAGCCGAACCCGAGTCAGAACCTGAGTCAGAACCTGAGTCAGAACCTGAGTCAGCACAGGAACACAAATGGATCTGATTCATCCCACGGACCACGAGCCGATGAACGTTTCTTACAAACGCTGATATTTCAGGAAGGAATCAGTAAAAACGTGTTGATACGAACGAGGCTCGCAGCTGACCACGAGACAAACGACAAGAAACGTCCTGAAGGACAGACTGTCCAACACCTCGTCATCAACAATAGTCTTTTATTCTCAAAGGTCAGAAGTCATTTCCAAACTGGAGTCCATCGTCCACAGAGGAAGTGGACAACACCGAGGACAGCTGATGGTCGTCCCAGGACCGGACCCTTCAGAAAACTGAGCAGAAACCTCAATGAACTGAAGTCACCTCGGAAACAAAAGTGGGCCAGGGTTCCTCCCCAGCCATGAGGGACACCTTTCCTCCAGGCACCAGATCTGATGAGTGACTCAAAAACTGAACGATTCAGTCATCGAGACTCTGAACCAAACCAACACTACCGACTGGTTTTTGGTCCATAACCAATCGTCTCAGGAGTGGCAGACAGCTCACCCCGAAGGTCAGACCGTGTAGTAATCAGACATGAGCTCCTTCGCAGACTGTGCAGCCCTCAGGCAGCAGGTCAAAGGTCAAAGGCAGCTGGGTGACCTCTGTCTGACAGGGGAGTGAGAGACATGTTACCAAGGCAACAGGGGGCAATAGATGAGGGGGCGGGTAGCTGAGGACCCAAGACTGTGCTAGAACTGTTACCACGTTCTTCTAGAAAGACCAGGAAGGACCAGCAGAGTCAGTCTGAGGTTCTCATCAGACCATTCAGTTCATAGCAGGACCAGACCCGGTTCAGGCTTCATGGCTCAGCTGGACCTGAACCATGGGTCGTTTCTTAGGAGACAGCAGTACAGCAGGTCCAGCTGTTCAGCCTACACAAGAACTGCTTCGATCATTTTAGGGACTTTTACCAAAAACCTCACAACATCCGAACAATCTAAGAACGGAAGCAACAAACATCCCATAATTCTGCCGGCGAGGCCCACACGGGCTTCGGACCAGAAGGTTCTGGAGTCAAATGTGATGCCATCTGTGTGTCAGCTGAAGCTTGGACCAAACTGTGTCGTGCTGGACTCAACCCGATGGGAACGCCGTGGTGGGACCTGAAGGCAGCATGTATGAAGATAAACGAGCATCAGAAGTCGCACAAACAACACGCAACAAAAAAATATATTTTAGCATCTTGATCAGACGAAGGAAATATTTTGTTCTGCTGGTTCGTACAGAGGAAGAATAAACTAAGCATTCTGAGTCCCAATGTTCCCAGTGAGCGAGTCTGGTGACGCTCACATGTCCCAGCTTTTCAGCAGCCTTGAACGCAGCATCCCATTTGTGAATCTGGAAAGTCTCAAAAGTCACGTGCACCACAGCTGATCCGTGCACCGCAGCCGATCCGTGCACTGCAACCGATCCGTGCACTGCAGCCGATCCGTGCACTGCAACCGATCCGTGCACAGCAGCCGATCCGTGCACTGCAACCGATCCGTGCACAGCAGCCGATCCGTACACTGCAGCTGATCCGTGCACCGCAGCTGATCTGTGCACCGCAGCTGATCCGTACACTGCAGCTGATCCATGCACAGCAGCTGATACGTGCATGTGTATTTGAGAGTTTGCATGCGGGGAATGTTCCCACTCGTGCAGTTGGCGTGTGCGTTAAAACCCTGTGGACGTTGGTAAATCTTGTCGCGTGTGTGAAAACTTCGGATGCGTCTCTGTGGAAATCTCACTCCGCTGCAACTGTTGGGGGTTTAACGTCAAACTGAACTGCAGGAGTTTTCCAATCGTCTGCTGCGGTGGTTCTCAGTGCTGAATGATGTGCACAGGCTGGAACACAGCTTGACAAGCCGTGCACGTGAAAATACACTGTGGTCATAGAACGTGTGTGGATGGAGAAGAACTGGAGTGATGTTTGAAAGAGGACAACCCTCTTCCAGAACTTGTGAATGACTTGTTGATGTTTGAGCCATCGTCTTTGTATTCGTCTTGTTTTGCTAACAGAAAACCTTCTGACGGGCAGAGCAGGAAACAAAAAGAGCTTTTTGGGTCTGTGGGAGTCTCTGCGAGCCAGAAGCAGACCTGCAGACACGAGCAGGACTACCTGATGGCAGCAGAGTCCGAGGCGTCGTCAGACAAATCCCGCAGATGCTCGTTAGGACGGTTAAGCTGCTGCCAACATCCGGAGAGCGTGCCGAGTGCCCGGCAGAGCTAACGGAGGAGATTTGTCTCACTCCGGCTCTGTCGCCGTGACGTCCTGATCCAGATCTGCTGGCTTTGAGCTGAGAAGCTGCAGGATCAGGCCCGGCTCAGCAGGAGCTCAGCCTCCGCCTCAAAGCAATAACACTCCACTGCACGAGAACAATGTGGATTTACAACTTTATTACACCCGTCATTCACACATAAAGAAGACTTCCTGTTTAAATCTGAGTATTTGGTTTAATAAAGTTCTGCACAGATAGAATAAAATTAATTATTTATTCTTCCTCGGCGGTCCTTCAGATGCAGTTGGATCCGTGCACAGAGCTGCAGAAAACTCAAGTTGTTTTACACGTTTGACGACACGTTTCATTAACAGAAGGAATTAACCGTACTCGCCCTTTATTTAACGCAGAGTTGATCCCGTTTCTGTCTGAATAAAATTAGCTCAGATGTGAACCGGGATCTATTTTTATCTGCGGGGAGTATTTTTAGCAGCAGCTGCCTCTGCAGAGCTCACTTACACACTTCAATATTTAAGAGTGAGGACGGAGGCCGCTCAGCCAGACATGCTGCTGCCGGCGCAGCCAACGTGGATTAAATACAACTCACTGAAGAAAACGCTCGCTAACGTCACCTGCTGCTGTCGCTCTACACACATCTGAAGGGAAAACTGCATTAGTGCAACATAAAGATAAAATTATAAACTGACAAACTGTTAAAACCAGGACTCAACTTGAACACAACAGGATCTGGGAACGCTCTTATTTTGACAGGGTGCATTCTGGTAACTCTCAGGCCCAACAATAATAATAATAATAATGCAACTTTATTTTATGATTGTCTACTGTTGTTGTCAGCACACTGTTAAAACCAGGTCTCTCTTGTAAATGAGGCCCAGAGGCTCAATGGAATTCATCCATCCATTATCTTTTACCCACTTCTTCCATTTTGGGTCATGGGGGTCACCGGTGCACATGTCCAGCGGGGGAGTGGGGGTACACCCTGGACAGGTCTCCAGTCCATCACAGGGACCCAGAGACAAACGAAACAAACAACCATTCAGTCTCTCACCTAGAGACAATTTAGAGTCACCAATCAGCCTAACATGCATGTTTTTGGTCTATGGGAGGAAACCAGAGTACCCAGAGAAAACCCACGGAGAGAACATGCAAACTCCACCCAGAAAGGCCCTTGGACCGGGATTTGAACCAGGGACCTGCTCGCTGAAAGGCAGCAGCTCTACCAGTTGCGCCACCGTGCTGCCCCTATATTGGATATTTAATCTGAAAATAATTACATAAACACTCATTTTAAACACAACAGCCACTTACGAGCTTCCTAACATCACATATGATCTGCTCCTTCAAGTAAGCATTTCCGCTTCTACCCTTAAAAAACTCTGCCCCTTTAGATTTAGAGCCTGCAGGTGTGTGTGTGTGTGTGTGGGGGGGGGGGTGTTGTGTTAGGATGCTTGAAAGAAGAGGAGCGCGCTCTCTTCACACAAGGAGAGCTGTTGGTCAGGCTACTTCTTGTTGCCCTCTAAGATAGAATCAAGTGTTTACAAATGTAGGCAAATCTTTACCCCCCACCCCCGTATTTGCGTTCCGGGATCGTTTGGTTTACAAATTAAAAACTGTTTCTAAACAGTTGAAAATTTACAGACTGCTTAAAAACAGGATTTATGGAGGCAGCCATGATGGAATAATAAAACAAAGAAGCACCCAGTGGAAAACTGAGCTGAGATGCTGGTTGCCATGGTGATTCCCGCCTTTTCTGTGGAGAGGGAAAGGAGGCGGAGTCTTCAGACTCCACCTACAAAGTGAGCCTCAGACAGTATCTGTGTGAAAACCAGGACTTGTATCCAAACTCTTGTTGAGCCCTGAGCCCCACAGGAGCAGGTTCACTGCTCCGCAGCGTTTCACGTGGGAGTTATCGACGGGTTCCTCAGGTCTGAGGGTTAATGTTGAGCTGGGACAGAACTCAACAAGAGTTTACGTTTGATTTGGCAGAAAACCACCTCACTGATGGAGAAACTGAAGAAACAAACGGACTGTGGAAATATAAAGAGTTTGTTGTAAAAAGATGTGAAAACTCAAACAGTTTTAAAATTAGTGAATTAATGACTCTCATAAAATCTCCCCTACACACACTAGTTTTCAGTGGCGACATCATACTCACTACAGACATCACTGCCACCACACTTCAGTGGAAATACACTAAAGTATAGATTTTATAGATTTTACGGCATTCTAAAGGAATTCAGGCCCAAAAGTGTCTGACAATTAAAAAATGATTAAATTCAGCTTCTTTATCCAGAGTGTTTCTAATCAGTGCTTCACTAATTACTGTTCATAACTGATGTATAATTAATCAGTGTTTGAGAGTTTTTAAAGACATTAGATAGATTTACACCTGCCAGGTGGTGGGGATCAGCTCCATCCCTCCTCCTCCTCCTCCTCCTCCTCCTCTGCTTGTTATGGAGGGAGCAGACCGGCTGAGATGGATCGCTGCACAAACAAATGTTTGTTCTGCCCTTCACAAACCCCAGAGACACACAAACACACAAACGGCATCCTAAAACTGACAAATGTGTGCGTGTGAGCAAAGAGCGTGGCAGGAGGGGGCGTGTCTTATTCCTTATTAGTGTGACAATTTAAATATTTATTTATTCATTCATTTAAAAGAAAAAAGAAACAAAACAAATTCATCAAAAAGAAAAAACATTGAATGAAAAGGTGCAGAAAGAAGAAAATTATTGTAATATCTGCCCCTTATTAAAAAAATAACTACAAACAACAACTCAGGCTTGAACAATCCCAAAAGTGAAAACAACAAACATCAGGCATGGATGGATGGATGGATGGATGGATGGATGGATGGATGGATGGATGGATGGATGGATGGATGTTAAATGGATGTCTTAAAGACATAAAAACCTGGATGAACCTTAATTTTCTCCTGTTGAACAGACAAGACTGAGGTTTTGGTTTTTGGACCTGAGCACCTTAGGAATGAATGTTTCAGTCTTTCTCCCTCCTTAGATGCATTAATCTGTCCTCCAGCTCTAATGTTAAAAATCTTGGTGTTATTTTTGATCAGGACATGTCTTTTATCCCCCACATTAAAAACGTTACTAGAACCTCCTTCTTCCACCTGCGTAATATTGTGGTGGAGTTAAACTCAAAGCTGCTCCTCACATAAATAATGTTAAATTATTATTTTATAGATTAATGTTTCTGTTAAATTATTATTTTATAGATGAATGTTTCTGTTCAGAGCCTGACACGACTTCTGTTGTGACTTGGAGCTTTAGAAATAAACTGAATTGAATTAAATAAATATATATATATATATATATATTTATATATATTTATATATATGATGAATGGATGGACGGTTGGTTTGATGGATGGCTGAACTGATGATTGGATGGCTGGTTGAATGGATGGATGGATGAATGGTTGGATGGACAGTTGGATGGATGGATGGTTGGATAAATGGATGGATGGTTGGTTTGATGAATGGTTGGATGGATGGTTGGATAAAT
>NW_023618650.1:0-1424 GCF_014905685.2 Nematolebias whitei
CCGGGACCCCCTCGGAACAGGAGAAGTGAGGAGCGTCCGCCGGGACCCCCTCAGAGCAAGAGAAGTGAGGAGCGTCCGCCGGGACCCCCTCGGAACAGGAGAAGTGAGGAGCGTCCGCCGGGACCCCTTCGGAACAAGAGAAGTGAGGAGCATCTGCCAGGACCCCCTCAGAACAGGAGAAGTGAGGAGCGTCTGCCGGGACCCCCTCAGAACAGGAGAAGTGAGGAGCATCCACTGGGACCCCCTCGGAACAAGAGAAGTGAGGAGCTTCCGCCGGGACCCCCTGAGAGCAGGAGAAGTGAGGAGCGTCCGCCGGGACCCTCTCGGAACAGGAAAAGTGAGGAGAATAAATAAAATAAATACACACACTAACGAGACTAACACAGAACACCTGTGAAACATCACAGGTGCATACATCAGAGGGGGAGCAGACAAATATAGAACACTAGAGGGAGACAGAGACCAGGGAAAGCACAACTCCTACACAGGCAAGAACAGAGATGCCACGGAGGTGGACAGTCCTTCGTTTAAAAGTAACGGGCTGCTCACTGAACTGAGACTGGCTCAATTAATGACAAAGTCCCCCACAGCCAACTCGGTTCGGTTCTGGTCCAGTTCAGGGGACACAGGTACCCTTCCCCCACACCATTGAAGACACCACAAGGGCCAGTCCAGCAGAAAACCAGCGAAATACCACCCAACGATTCTTGTCAGAACCAGGTAGAACCACAAAGGTCCAGATGAGAAGTTTGTTAGGGTCCAGAGAGAGAGAAAAAAAACACCGGACCTTTGTGCGACGCCGCCCCAGCTTGAGGGGTCACCTGGCCAGCAGGGTGCGCTCAGAGTGACCGGTGGGGTGGGAGCGGCTGATCCTGGACCAAAATAATTTTTGGGACGGTCCCGTCCGGCTTTCTGAGTCACTGAACACCAAATTCGGTTGGAAGGGGGACCAACTTTGGTCCGATTCGAAAAAACAGGTCTGTTTGATGATAAAAGGCTGCAGAGAAGCTGGGGGAGCTGCCAACAATCAGCTTACCGGAACCAGAAGTGACATACATATACACACACACACACATATATATACATATATATATATTTATATTCAAGGATTTAAGGTTTTTTATTTGTCATTCCACCACATGTGCACATGTGGTGGAATGAAATTGTGTATACAGGGCCACATTACATCCAACAAAAGTATTAAAATGTAAATGAAAAACAGTAATAAGATCTAAGACATGAACCAAGAAAAACATTCATAAAAATGCACTAAGCACTAGTAGCATACTGTAAGGATCCCACTGCCTGTAGCCTGCCTTGCTAATGGCCGCTGATTACCAACACCTGACGGCCATCAGCCTGATGAGCCTCTCCATCTACTTAAGGCTGCAGTCCGGTGTGATTCAACGCTGGAGCATATCACC
>NW_023618650.1:1524-5413 GCF_014905685.2 Nematolebias whitei
TGATGAGCCTCTCCATCTACTTAAGGCTGCAGTCCGGTGTGATTCAACGCTGGAGCATATCACCTCTTATGGTATTGTACTGTTGTGAGGCAAATGTCTTGGTGAAAATAATTTGTTCACCTTTTGCTCTTTTTTCCAGTTTCCTGGTTCCTCGTGCTCTTTGGATTCCCTCGTGACTTGATTTGGATTCCTAGGCCTCTCAGGTATTCCTCGTGCCTCTTTGCCTCCAGTGCCAGCCTTCCTCGTTCCCCTTTTGGACTCTTGTTGGATTTCCCTCTGCTGCTCGCTCGCCTTGGACTGAAGGACCAGCTCTCCCCTTCGGGTTGGACTGTAAGGACAAACACTCTTTAAACAAACAACTTGGGCCTTCCCCGTTGGACAGCTAATAACCTGTCGTCCCTCTTTCCAGGAGCCTCAGACCAGCAGCCTGTGGATGTCTTTTACTCACTGTAAATAATAAACACTGTTCTTTTGTATTTCCCCTGTGTCTGCCTCGTTCTGGGTCTCATATCATCTGGGTTCCCCGCGCACTCCTAACACATACAAACAATACACAAAAACAGCAGCATGAACATGTCTGTGTGAGCAGATGAGTACAAATGAACACAGCAACATGAAATAGATCAGCAGTAACATGACGTGATTTTTCAGTGATTATTCTGGTCAGAGTTTCATGAGTCTAACAGCCTCAGGGTTGAAGCTGTTTTATGTATATATGTATACATGCATACGTATACGTTTATATAACATACATATACAACATACGTATACATATATGTATGTTGTTAAAATTACGTAGGTTTGAGAGTTCAGAACATCATAGGTTTCATCGCTGCAGGATATGTCTGCCGAACCGGAACTGAGCTGGACCAGAACTAAGCTGCTGTGTTCTGCAGAGCTGGTAAGTAAATTTTTGCAGTACTGCAGAGTATGTATGTTGTTCAAATTACTTAGGTTTAAGAGTTTAGAACATCGCAAGAGTGTGAGAAGGGTTTCTAGAGCCTTAAAATATATCTCAATACTAAAATAAATATAGTGATCCTACTTTGCGGTTTTTCACTTATTGTGTGCGTGTGTGTGTGTGTGGGGGGGGGGGGGGGAGATCTGGAACGTAACCCCCAAAATAAAGGAGGGACTACTGTATCTATAAACAAACTAGATTTATTAGCTCTATTTATTATGTCTGGGTTTTTGGACTGACACTGTTCACAAACAACACTGTTGTACACTTATGTGGTCTTATAGCTTAGTGTGACATGAGTTCCATTGGTTCATCAGTTCCAAAAAAAATAAATAAAATAAAATAATTCCTTCTTGTATTCACCACTCTTGTCAATTTCTTTTATGTATGTTTTGTATACTGTTTTGGAAAGGCAAAGTTTTGGTGTGGAAAATATGTCAAGTTTATTAAAAAGCTATTAAATTCTCAATGCAATGAATGTTGCTTGAAAAAAAACATTAACAACCTCAGATATGATGCTAGAGAACTGTAGGTTGAGTAATGTGGAGCATCGATCCCAGGAGCAGCTGAGAGCGCTCATTTTTTAAAGAGTGGGGTCCAAATGGACAAAAAGCAAATGTTCCCAAAGGAAGAGGAGTGGATCATAGTTTTTCCTCTTGAAAAAATTCCTCTCTGAGAGAGGGAGATTAGTTAATCAGCTGCACCTGTTTTAGACTTTGGGACCACTTGGTGGGAACATACACAAAAACATGCACTGAGGCTTACACACGCACATGCTTGTGCACAAGAGAAACTGTGTGTTCTTGTTTTCCTGTGCATCAACACGTGCACACACAATGATCCAGAAATTGGTGGGAACATGCCTGTATGACTGGCTAACCTCTCTGGAGGTAGTGTGGGTCAGAGACTTGTCTTGTTCATGGTTGTGAGCACTGCTTACATCTTACCAGAAACTGAGGGACTTTCCACCGAACTGAGCTTCGCTACAAAATCCTGTATGTTTTCATGATGTCATTTTTCAACGTGTCACAGTACATTTGGTCGATGTTAGTGTTCAAATGGGGCCACAGCCCAGTTTCAACACATGCATACCATAGCTCAAGTGCACATTCCAGTTAATGATTTGTTATTCCTGAACAATATTAACAAGGAAAACCGACAAGCTTACAAGAAGGATTCCTGCTTTGGGTCATACTCTACCTGCATTTAAGGCTTTGCTCAATATTGAGGAAAACCACAAGTCGGGGTAGGGTAATACAAGAGAGACATATGATTTTGATGATAGTGTCTGCAAACACTTGTGTATTTTTGTTCATGCTCAGACTGAGGGACTTATGCAGGGCAGCTTTTCCCTGCCCCCTATTAATCCAATTATCTGATTGGTCATTGCAGTATTTCTCTCAGGAGATTAACATTCCTCTTCTGTTTGATTTGATTGTCACCATCAGTTCTGGTCAATACATCAAGCAAAGTGCAGATAATTTTTTTTCCAATGTCACTGAAAAGTTTAAAGTCAGAAGATGAGCTGCTGCTGACACTTTTAGGAACCACAAGGCCATCTATTTTAAGAATGCTTGTGACATGTGTATGAATATAAGCATTACATAATTGCAGTTGTGTATGTTAAGTATAGTGAAAGTAAGCCTGAAGCTACAGAGTGCTGATGTGTTACACTGATCACATTTTAACAGTATTTTTTTTAAACATGCAAGTATATTTTTATTTATGCAATACAGTGCAAAAGGTCATGCTGAGAAATAGTTAATTGCATTAAGAATCAACTAAGAAATCTTCCAGTTCTTATTAATTGTTACAACTATGTGGGTGTTCAACACCAGTGTTTGACCACTGGGAGCGCTGGCAAGAATATGTGTTAATGGAAAACATCTTGAGCTACACTGGAAACAACATTATAATGATGTTAGTGACCTCACCAAAGAAAAGCATGCAAATGTGTGCATCTATGTTTGGAGAGCCAAGACTCTGCTCTGAAACCGGGTGTGGTGGTTGGGTGAAAGTGTTTGATTGCACATTAAGCCTGCCGAGGAGATTCAGCTGTTAGTATTGGCTGACATATCAGCGGCTCACTAACAAATGTGGAGAATCTGGCCTCTCAACTAACTATCCCTTTATCCCTTTCGGCCGTACACTCACTCTCACACACACACACTGCAGCCCCAAATTATCCACATGGAGCACACATGGTAAATGGAGACACACAATATCTGGGGTGCACAAGAAGGAGGTGAAAAAGAACATTAGAAAAAATAAACAAGTAACACTCATTTTGGTAAGAAATCTCAGATTCCTAAACAATACATGTCTTGCTACATACACAATTAACATAATTTATTTATTTCTTAGGAACAGTCTAGTTAGACATATCAAACATATAATGTACATGATGTTTTGTGCAAAGAATACATTCTGTAGCTATTTGCATGGGGGTGGGGGTTGCCCCTTTAGGAAGAAAACAGATAGTGTCCCCAATAGATTGTTTGAGGAAACTATATTTTTAAGCAATATATTAAAAAAACAATCAGAAAGCATACCTGTCCAGTGTGTAATACACCTCTCTCACAGTGACTGTTGGATATAGAAACTGTTCCCCGCAACCCTGTGATGTTTCACTAAAAGAGCTCGGTAGTGTAGTGAACTAGGCCTCCGACCAAAACCTGTCTCTGAAAACCTTCATGGGACAGGAACTGTTATTTCATTGATTTGAATCCAGAAGTACAAATTAGCTCATCCAGAGACTGTCTAATTGTATCCTGAAGTAATCAATTGAAAGAACACTTTTCTTTTTATATTATCATTACTATTTTACAATATCTTGATAATCAAAAAGTGTGTTTAGTTCATATCATTTCTAATGTTGAAGTGAACCACTCATTTTAAATCAACTGTGAAACAGTATTAATGATTTTT
>NW_023618650.1:5513-11827 GCF_014905685.2 Nematolebias whitei
TGAACCACTCATTTTAAATCAACTGTGAAACAGTATTAATGATTTTTTAAACCTCATTTAAATTAGAAATCAAGTTAAATGTCTATTTACAAAGTAATTATGCATTTTGATTTTCTGTCTAAATGAGAAGTCAGTGATGTCGGTCAAAAGTCAGAGACAGTCAGAAAATAAGTTATTAGAACAGGCTGTATTGTTTTTAAATCTAGCAGACGGTAAAAAGAGAAACACTGGCATCTGCGTTGTCTCACTTCGCCATAACATTTCTCTGTCTGTACTAAACATTCCTAAACATTCCTGAACCCTCGCTTGACTTTCAATAACCCTCTGACATCACTAGAACCACCCCCTGTTGGTTGTTTCAACCAATCAGGAAGTCCTAAGTGACCGGAAATGGAAACTATTTAAAAGTCGACACTTCCTGGAACTATGGAGTCTTCTCAGTCTTCTCTTGATGGAGTCTTCTCAAGCCTTCTGGAGTCTTCCACTCCTGAGTGGGATCTCTAACGGAGTCATAGCGACTTGCTATGAATCCACCCGGGCGTAACGCCTCCAACTTCGAAGGGAGCTGAGCCTGTTTGTTGAACAGAGTAAATCGACACGACTTCTGACAATGACCAGCCACTCTAACCGGAGACGCTGGAAGGTAGCGTTGAAATAGACCCAATACCAGAGCTGATTCATCTCCTGCGAAGCTTAGCGAGTCGTCACGCGCTAAGTGTACTGGAGGTTTGAACTGGTGATTGAAAGAAGCGTGCCAATTCAGGTCAATCCAAACATACACCTCTCTCCATCCATCTCTTCTTTAAATTCCTTCATTCCTTCCTTTAAACTCTTCTATTTTGCCAGTAATCTAGATGCCTTCAGAAATGTCTTGTTGTCTTATTAGTAAAGCGTGCCAAGTTTTATTAATCAGAACCAGATCAGCTAATCAAGTGTACATGTTTTAATGTTAAATTTTGATTCTGTTAAATAAATGACCACATTTATTCTGATGGGTCAAAGGAAACTTAACGTCTCCTGTCACTGATTAAACAATACTCACAGTTACCTCGGTCACATGGCATTAATTTAACTCGAAAAAGAAAGAACCCGTTATATTTAATTAATTAATAGTGAAGGTACAGCGAAGCTGCACCCCACATTTTACTACATTTGGTGGGACCGTACGTGTTTTAAATAACACATTTGGTGGGACCGTATGTCCACAGCAAAGCTGTCCTTGACACACTACATTTTGGTGGCCTCGTACGGGTTTCTAAAGAGATAAAATCCTCCATCTCGTCTTTAAACCCCCACCTTTTACATTTTGGTGGCTCGTAAGTTTTCTAAAGAGATATAAATTATGTGTGACACGAGTATCTGTGCTGTTGGAATGACGTCATGTTGGTATAAAAAAAGTCCAAGTATTGAACTTAAATGGACATATTTTCATGCTTTTGGTGGTCAGAAAGCTGCAGATTATGTCAATGTGTTCATTTTAAAGCTGGAAGGTGTCAATCTGTCTGTATAACTAAGCTGGATGCAGTGAGAAAGACGCTTCATTCTGTTTAAAACTCTTTCATGACCGGGAGGTTCTTCTGTCCGACCCGGTTCTGATTCTTGGACTCGAACAAGTCGTGTTTTAAATGGGAAAACGCTGTCTGTGGAACTGGGCGCCAACTCAGAACGCTGTTTGTATGCTATTTTGTTACGCTCACAGTAAAATTGTGCATTTTCGAAGTTTTAATGGGCGATAATTTGACCGGACTGTTTTTGCTAACTGCTAGCTTGAAGCCAGTAAACACGGGCTGTGATTGGTTGAGGATCGCTGTTTGGGTCGTTCTGATTCGCTGAGAAGCTGGTGACGTATCCCTGTACGTCCACTCACTCTGATGTCAGTACGTAAAGCCTACCTCCGATGTGCACGTGTCTGAAAAGTCACGTGACCCCGGAAATGAAGCTCGTTTTAACCGAGTCCTCCGTTGTACTTAAAAACGCTAAATAAAGCTTGACACTATTCCTAAACTCATGTACATGCAGATAAGGCATGCTTGTTGAGAGATGTCACGTTAGAAGCTTTAAATCCATCCATAAATGTTGATTGGAACTGTTTTGGACGTGTGATAGATACTAGCTAACAGCCGGATGTCAACAGGACGGTTCACAGGACGTTGTCATAGACTCCTACCGGTAAAAGTAAGCTTACACCGCCACCTGCTGTTGCAAAGAAGTATAACAGTTTTTCAGAACAGAAAGCTGTACACTCGTCTTGCATTTAAACATTTTTTCCTCTGTTAATCAGAGCCTGGTTTCTGTGTACTGTTTAAATAGCGAAATCTGGTAAATTAAAACTGCTTAAAGAGAGTTTGAAAACTAAAGTTGCTGTGAGACTTTTAGAAAAATTGCAGGTTTATTAATTTTAAGTGCATTTGAATAAAATAACACTGAAATGGCCTGGTTCATTGTATCTGTTACAAAATAAGCACATTAAGTACACTGCCACAGAAGGTGTTTACTTACAATATCTATGGGGTAAGGCCTGAACAGGGGCCCATTTATTGAAAAGTTGGCATATAACAGTACTGTTGATTGAACCACTGAGATAAATAGTGTGTGAATCTCTCTGCTCACTTAAGTAAAATATTTACCTGTTAAAAACTCTAAGTTTGCAACTGTTTAACCAGATAGGTTTGCTGAACAGTGGTTTACCATGGCAGATTTAACAGACACTGATTTTGTTCCATGTGATGAGAAGGACTGGTTAGAGAAAGTGTTAATGCTGCTAACAGAATCCTTACTTCTATATGGTGAACAGGTGGCAGCATGAACTCAACAGAGTTATTGGACGAGCTGAAGGAAGTTGCAGAAAGTGTGACTTCTGCAGACATAACAAAGTCAAGCTATGAATATCTAGCTAAATTAACACTTGCTGAAAGCTAAAAATTTATATTGAGGCCAACAAGGCAGAAGCCCTTGATGAAAAGTTAAACAGCAAGACAGAGGAGTATCTAAAACTCAGGGCAAAGTCAATTTGATAAGGAGACCTGGGAAAATGAATTAAAACATGAGAAAGAGCTCTCACAAGCTCAGCTGTTGTTACAAGCAGACTCATATGAGGTGAAGCTACGTGAAAGAGGGATTAAGTACCAAGCACTGTGTTCAGACAATGATGCTCTACAACGACAGTTGCAGCTCACATAAAAAACTCTGGACGAGTGTAGATTGGAAAAAGCGGCATTAGTCCAACAAGGCGTGCGTTTACAAAGTGAGTGTCATATATCACGTGAACGCTTAAAAGCCTGTGAGACAAAACTAGCTGCAGCAACAAATGAGATTTCTGACGTGGGGCAAGGTTGTCTGGAACTCAAAGGTGAACAAAGTCAGAGTCCAGATCACCCACCACCACCTCAGAAGGATTTTGCTGTACCTCCTACACATAATCCCCTTCTACCATCTCCACGTGAGTCTGGTGAATCACCTCCACGTGCTATTTTGGTTCCAACAACACCAATCATACAGCCTCCGCTCTCCATTTCGGATTTGCATAAAATTGCGAAATATGTCCAACGCTTTGAACCAGGGCCGTTGGGTTCAACCGACACTAAGGCCTATCTGAACGACCTTGACTTCCAATTAAAAAGCTATCCCAACGCTACAGTTGAGGATAAAGTAGGTTTGATCAGGCTCACTTTAGCCAGGACGGTGTTTTCCTTCATAGAGCGTCAACCTGATGCCACAAGAAAGGATTACCGCCTGTTATGTGCGTCTCTTATGAAAGAGTATAACCCTTGCGCGGGACCTGGCGATTATCCAGCCGCCGACAAGGTCATGCAAGGTAAGAATGAGCACCCCAGGGCATATTATTCCAGAATTTTGCAGGCTTATTTTGGTTACAGGAACGAAACCGGCATGGAGGAGGAGGAAGCGTTTAAGTTTGTTTTCAGCAAAAATCTCCACCCTGACATAAGAATGTCGGTGCAAATGATGGCTAATTTCAAAGAGAAATCTATCAGTGAGATAAAAAGTTGTGCTATGAATGTCTTTGAGGCCCGTTCACAGGCCAAAACACCCATTGAGGTGTTCCCAGGTGAGAGGATTCCTGCCCAGTCATTGGAATTGGAAGGGACAAGAGCTTCAGCTCCCCCTCCCAAAAAAGGCGAGAGGAAACGAGGTTTCCCAGCAGCCAAACCACAACAGGTGAGTACCCCCTGGTCCAGACAAGATCCTAAATGGTTTCCCAAGAAACCAGGGGATGAACGAATGTACCAGAAGGGGGGCGAACGCCCTAAGGGTATAAAAAGTATGGCACCAAAAGGGACCGATACAACCAGGGATCCCACTGGGAACCCCAGAGGAGGGGACCTGCTTCCCCACCACGTCGGCCTGAACAGCCTGAGACGAAAAAGAAACAGCAGCAGATCCAGAAAGAGAGCCCCGCACCTCTGAGCTCAGATGAGACAGAGAGTGTGTGTCGGTTCTTGGAATTGTTAAAAGGTGTTGCCACGGACAAACAACCTAACGCGTTGTTTGGCAATATCATTGATGATGATTCAGAGATCACAAACAACACCGTTACTGCTGTCACAGACAGTCAACATGACGTTGTTGTTGTAAACTCTGGCAGGCCCTCACCTGAAAAAGGGGGGGTACAATCACACGTCACCGACGGTGACCCGTCACAAACTGAAACCTCAGAAACAGCAACAGCTGTGTTAACGGTTCAGTCAAAACAGGGTGACACAAACAACAACGGTGCCGCTGTCACGGACAGCCACCAGGACCTTGTTATTACAAACAATGAGAGCCCCTCAACACACAGTGAGCGGGTGATCTCATATATCAATGACGGAGGACCGTCAAAAGCCGAACTCCCAGGAGCAGCAGCAACTGCACCAATGGTTCGGAAAAACCAGGATTACACAGGTAAAGGTAAACGTAAGCAGAAACGTCGGCCAACACCTACAAGGTTCCTGTGTAACCTGATCAGAAAGGGGGTCGCTAAAAAAGCTTACCTGTCGATCACACTTGAAGGAGTCCTCACACGTGAAACTCTACTGGATGGTGGAGCCGACATAACTATTATGTCAGCCAAACTGTTCGAGGAGCTCAGGACTTTCGCTAACGGTGTTCACAGGGAAATACCTCTCATAGAATGTGCTATAGGACTGCAGTGTCTTGCAGAGACAAGGACAACCCTAACAGCTATGGCTATGGTTCACATGCAGGTTGGCAAGATGACACTATACCACCTGGTACATGTGTCTCTGGTTGACTCATTCCCATTTTTGATCGGCCAGGATTTTATAAATCGCTTTGACGCGATTATAGATTATGGTGAACAGACAATGTGGGCCAGAGTGAGCAAACCCTTTCAATACTCATGCCTCCTGAGACAGTCACAGACTGCCCAACAGCAGGCACCGCAGAAGGCACCGAGGACTTCTCAGCAGAGAACACAGTCCCGGTAAGTAAGCCTTCAAAAGCATGTGAAACCGAAGAGACCCAACCGGTGGACCCAACTCTGACTGAACAAGAAAGCCTCCTCTGCGAGCTGAGACATTCAGAGCCCACCGGATACTACCTACCATTGGTAGTTAAAGGTGTAGAGATCCAAGGATCCCACACCACTGTACTGTCGCTGAGGACAGATAAATCAGCTAAGGACGGAGCCGTGGACGGCCCTCAGTGGTCCTCTGACCCCTTCGGGCTGCTCGCAACTCTGTCAGTACAACCTACAGCCAAGGTAATGGCAGTCACACGTGCACAAGCTACAGCCAAGCCGGCTGATGACACAGTCTCTGTACAACCCGTGCTGACTGACCCAGACATCATCCAACTTCTGAAGTCGGATCCTGCGATAAACTCGATGATGCTGTACTTGACTGACCCAGAAAAAAACACTTTGTCCGAAGCCGACCTGGATTCCAATCCGGACCTTTAAAGCCCTCTTTCATCTGCGCAAACAGCTAAAACTACTCAAGGGCATCCTAACTTTTGCTCATGGACCGACGTCCTCACCCATGTTCGTGGACCCCCATGACCACAAGGGGGTGATGTTAGTTAGGGTGATGTTATCAGACGCGATAACGTGATCAAATCTGACAGTCAGAGTGAGTGACGCACTGAATTGTCGTTTTCTAGTTGCTTAATCACTACTTTTGCCGATGTTGAGACATTGTTTAATTGGTTTTTGGTATTGTTTCTGAACACCCCCAGAAAGAATGAATTTTGTGTGTACTTTAGTTAGAGACTAAGAGGACTTTAACTATGCCAACATGCAGTTCATTGGTTAAACTTCAACCTTTGAGGAGTCAATGTTGATTAATGCTACCTTA
>NW_023618650.1:11927-12000 GCF_014905685.2 Nematolebias whitei
TGAACCACTCATTTTAAATCAACTGTGAAACAGTATTAATGATTTTTAAACCTCAGCAGATTTTTGATCATAC
>NW_023618650.1:12100-14043 GCF_014905685.2 Nematolebias whitei
ATATCATTCCTAATGTTGAAGTGAACCACTCATTTTAAATCAACTGTGAAACAGTATTAATGATTTTTAAACCTCAGCAGATTTTTGATCATACAGTTAAATGCCTATTTACGAAGTAAGTGTGCATTTAGTCTTCTGTCTGAATGAGGAGTAGTGATGTCGGTCGAAAGTCAGAGACAAACAGAGATGAGTTATTAGAGCGAAGTGTCTTGTTTTTAAAACTAGCAGACAGTAAATAACTTCAACTGGCACCTGTGTTTGTCTCAACTCGTCATAATATTTCTCTGTCTGTACTAACCGTTCGTAAACATTCCTGCTGTCTCTTGACTTCTAGTGACCCTTTTGACATAACTAGAACCACCCCCCTGCTGGTGGTTTCAACCAATCAGGAAGTACCACGTAACAGGAAGTGTATACCCCTTTAAAAGGAACACTTTGTGGAACTATTCAGTTCGGTCCTGGAACTCAGTTCGGTCCTGGAACTCAGTTCATTCCTGAAGTGCCATCCTGGAGTTTAGTGCTGGAACTCAGTTGGAGTCTTAAGTCTTAGGGCTAAGTCTTCAGTCTTAGTCTTCACGAGTCTTAGTCTTTTCCAGTCTTGCTGGAACTTTCGGTCAGAGATGAGACTCTCTTAAGCAGCGGATGGATGGGACCATGTGCCAAGGGGTTCCTCCATTTAGCGGAGTCACATCTCGCATCGCTGTGCCCTCAACCCGAGCAGTAAATGCTCCATTGTTAATGAAGCTTATTCGGTGGAACCGAGTACCTCATGAGTATATGCATTTATTCTGATGACCCAGCTACTTTAACCGGAGACACTGGAAAGGGAGCGTACTAATGGACTTCTGTTCCGGAGTGGAGGGATCCCCCATCTCAGGTAACAAAGTCGCTGCACGTCCTGAAGTGTACCAGAAAGCTGAGCTGGTGGTCGGAGGAAGGGTGCAAAAGTTCTAAGTTTTAACTTTTCTATTCACCAGTAATCTAGATGCCTTTCAGAAGTGAATCAGCCTCAATCAGTAATGTTCTATTGTATTGTTAATAAAGTGTGCCAAGTATTTTAATCAGAAACAGATCGGCAAATAAATGTGTACATGTTTTGATGTTAAATTTTGATTCTGTTAAATAAATGACCGCATTTATTCTGATGGGTCAAAGATAAAATGACGTCTCATGTCACTGATTAAACAATCCACTCATAGTTATCTCGGTCACATGGCAGAAATTTAACTCGAAAAAGAGAAGAATCTGTTTTAATTAAACAATTATTCTTCCAATTAATATTCTTTGTGCTTGAACTAGCTTTAAGAATAATTAATTAGTAGTGTGTACACAGCACAGCTGTCCTGACATACTACACAATGTTATATTGTGCCATATTTAGTTTGATTTCTGCTTTATGACTCATAAAACCATATCAAAGCCCGAGACCAGCCCGGCCCGGCCCACCATTTAATCATATTATAACGGCCTGGCCCGGCACTAATCTGGGTCGGTCCCGGCCGGGTTTTGGGTTCGGGTTAGAAATGCTCTAGTTTCCATAGCCCCTTTCAGTACCAGTTCCAATGGGAAGGGATCAAATTGACGTTACGCGCCTTAACCAGCGCGGTATGAGATAATACCTTGGAAACAGATTTCAATAAATGGGGAGAATTTATTTTAAAGTTTCTGGTAAATTAAAAAGAATACAGATTGTTAAAATGATCAAACTATATATATATATATATATATATATATATATATATGTGTGTGTGTGTGTGTTTGTGTGTATACTATATTACCAAACGTATTTGCTCACCCATCCATATCTGCATGCCTAGGTTCTTCATGTTATACACCTGTGGTCATGTAAGTGACTGGAACACCTGATTCCGATAATATGGAAGGGTGAGCAAATACTTTTGGTAATATAGTACACATATATATACATGTATATGTATATATAT
>NW_023618650.1:14143-15484 GCF_014905685.2 Nematolebias whitei
TGTGCCCTGCGTCCTGTCCCATGATTTATTCTTGCCTGCCTGCACCAAATGGGTCTCCTGCCGAGAAATCATCACAGCCTGGAGGAGACGCTCTGATGCCTTGAAGCGCCGCCGGAACCGGACCGGATCAGAACCGTGCCAGAGACAACTTCAGCCACTTGAGCATTTTTGCCTCTCGTGCTGTGCAGCACCGGAGCCGAACTGGAGAAGAACTGGACCGGACCAGTGACGACTTCAGCCTCAGCCTCTCCGATCAGTCTCGTCATTTTTCACCGGGGGTGCCTCTCATGCTATGGGGTGCGGAAGTAACGTGCAGAGAAGCGGAGGAGTAGCGCTGTGTGGTGCTCGAGAGTTCGGAGTTTGCATCGGAGTCGCTGCAGGCCTCCTTCAGATCTCAAACTATCTGGAGTCACTGAATGTTGTTAATACACCTGGATCTGCCCATCACTGTAACTTTCACTGTTTTGGGATTCTGAATGAACACCTCTTCATTAATGTATCTCATGGTTCGATTATGGGGGCTAATTGCCACACTGCTAATTCCTATAATTACACATCAGTCACGAAAAACTCAAGAAAATGTCTGATAATAATGTTGTTACTGCTCTCAGAGATTCAGCCCAACCCTGGAACCCCCACTAATTACAGCACACCAAATGACTTTAAAAACATGCCAGGACTTCATTTTCTGCATGTAAACGCTCGTAGCCTTTTGAGAAAATTTGATGCCTTGAAAATTCTGGTCAGTTCTTCTAGGGCAGATGTAATCTTCATCTCTGAAACCTGGTTCAACAAATCTGTACTGAACAACGACCTGGTAATTAATTAATTTAACATCTATCACTGTGATCATCAAAAAAATAGGGATAGAGTCGCTATTTACATCAGAGATTCTCTAGTTTCTATTCTTGTGTCTGCTAAAACAATTCCAAACCAGTTTTATGCCTTAGCTGTAAACATCACTTTGAATGGAGGCCAGATCTTATCTGTAGTGGGTTGTTATCGTACCCCATCAGCAACACCTTAGGCTCTATCCTCCCTGATGGAATTCCTTAGAAATTTAAAATTCAAAGATATTTTTTTGGCAGGAGATTTCAACATTGACTGGGATAAGTCGACCCCCTCTGTGATAAATTCAAGGAGTGTTGCCCGTCACTCAATATAACCCAAATGATCGACTGTCCCACTAGACCAAACAAAAACCATCTTGAAAAATCTTCCATCTTAGACCTGTTTCTAACAAATATGCCTCATAAATTTTGTGGTACATGTGTATTCGCTGACATTTTGTGTAATCATTGTATAATAGCGGCTCTCAGAGATATTAAACTTCCACCTTCT
>NW_023618650.1:15584-26659 GCF_014905685.2 Nematolebias whitei
CTCCTCTTCACTTCTCGGTTCGATTCCCAGTACGCTGCTCTAAGTTCTGACTTCTCTTGTTGGTCCTGACATCTGTTTATCTGCTGCTTTAGTTCTCTCCTCTTTTCAATCTTCTTCCACGTTTCTTGTGACAGCCATTCTTTCTGCTCTCTCTCCTTCTTCCCCAGAACATTGGTGCAAGCGGTCTTCCAGGTCTTCTGTAGTTCAGCCCAGTGGTTCTCTACTGTCTCTTCAACCAGATCTGCTAGCGCTTCGAACTTGTTCTTGACATCACAGTTGAACTCTTCTTTCTTCTTACTGTCTTTCAAAAACTGTATATTGAACTTGTGATGTGGTCTGCCAGATGAGTCACAGAAGGATCGCAGCTTGGTCTTCACTGTTGCCACAAGCAACTGATGGTCTGAGGCTGCGTCGGCGCCGCGCCTTGCTCTGACATCCATCACACTCCGTCTCCACTTGCGGTCTATGGTGAAGTGGTCTATCTGGTTATCAGTCTTTCCATCTGGTGAAGTCCACGTTGTCTTGTGGATCTTCTTGTGTGGGTAGATGGTGCCCCCTATGACGAGGTCGTTGAATGAACAGAAATCTGTAAACAGCTCTCCGTTCTCGTTGCAGGTTCCTACGCCATGCCTGCCCATGATGAGTTCTCTGTTTGTGTTGTCACTTCCCACTTTGGCGTTCAAGTCGCCCATTACGATTTTCATGTCTCTTCTTAGTGTCTCGTCTAGAAGAGACTGCAAAGCACTGTAAAAGTCTGCTTTATCTTCTTCTTCCGCTGCGTTTGTAGGTGCGTAGCACTGGATGATGGTTGTTTTTCTGCCCTTGGCGTTGAATCTTGCTGACATCAGTCTTGGTGAGACAGGTTCCCACGCCATCAAAGCCCTTGTAGCCTCCGGCGCCAACAGTAGCGCGACTCCTTGGGTGTGGTCGTGGTCCGCGTCTTCATGTCCGGAGTAGATGATAGTTCCTCCAGAAGACAGTCTGGTCTGGCCGCTTCCATTCCATCGGGTCTCACATAGTCCGAGAACTTTGATGTTGTATTTTCTCATTTCGCTGGCCACCTGCGCTGACTTTCCACTTTCGTATAGGGTTCTGATGTTCCAGGTCCCTATCCTGGTCTTGGCCTTTGTCGTAAGAAGACTTGTCGGCGAGCTGGCTTCCCGAAGGCTTTCATCGGCGCGCGTCATGGCCCCCCCTGAAGAGGAGTGTTCCCGTCCAGGCAGTTGTTGAGTTGAAGTTGTCGCTGCAGTTTCTGTAGCACTGGTTTGTTTTCCAGGGTGGAGTTGCTAGCTCCACGCCCAACCCTCCTCCTTTTTCAGCCGGGCTTGGGACCGTCCTTGGCGGAGTTAGTTTCATAGAACAGTCAGTGGTCAAATATATTTCTCTTATCATTGTTAGTAATTTACTTGTCATGATAACTGCCTCCCCTGACTACAGGTCACTGTGTAAATGGGATCAGAGGCTCACCAGCATGAAGCAGAAATAGCAGTGAGCTCAGTACTGAAGTACTCATTCTTATCATAGATTTTGTTATGATGGTTGTGATGAAAATAAGGAACAACCATTATTCTTACAAACGTCATCACAGCAAGTGTTCTATGTTGCCAGACACCATTGCATAACTCCAGTTAGCATCATTCTTGTTCTTCAGTTCTTGTAATGCCGTCTTTTCTGCCCTACAATGTCACAACAGTTCCATCTAATGACAAGAAGTAAAAACAGCAACAGATCAGTCCGCACACTGACTGCATTTATGTCTGTTTATCTTCTGGGTGATAGTTTTTCTTGATATGACATCACCCTTCTCTGGATAGTTTTTCCTTAAAGCTGGTGAATGAGCTGGCAGGTGGCTTCACGTATGCATGAAAATAACAGATGTCATGCATGTATCGAGTTCTCTATAGTCCTCAGCCTCAGTCTGTGTGTCAGCAGACAAAGGCTTGCTCTCTGCAAGCGCTGCAATCACATGTACCCCATGGTGGGTTTCCATGGAGCTGACATACACTGGAAGAAACAATGCTGTCATCTCTACAGAGCGTGTGAAGTGTAATGCTTGTCCATTTTGTGCAGATATGACAGACAGGGTATTAACTAAATGAAAACTGACAAGTAAAAAAACAGAAAAATGAAAAAACTAAGCGTATCATTTTGGTATTGCTCAGCTCAATTCTTTAAAGTTTAAAAACAAAGTAGATTTTTATCAAACAATACTTCTTTTGCAAATTTACTAGTGGTATGCGAGTTGTAAAAGTGCACAGGGGCAGAAATGTTGTACACTGGGTGTATTGTACATGTGCAGGCTTCATCTTCATTCCTCACCTTTTATAGTAATAACACAGAAGTTAACATGTGTACAGTTGTTTTCCTTATTATGGCATTTTCTCAGTTGAGTTAGAGCTAATGTTTGACAAAGTGCAGACAGAGGCTTTTCACAGACATGTATACAACCAAATGTTTTCATAAGATGATGTCATGGCTCAGTAAAATTTGCCTTTGGACAATAGAGAAAGCCCTTACTTTAATTATTGTAGTATGATTTGATTTTTTTTGTTTGTTTTTTTTGTTTTGTTTTAGGTACTTATAATGTGTGTGGCACTTTCTAGTGGCCTCACAGTCTTTGACTTTTTATGATGTAAGTACAGAACTTTAAAATCAAATTAAAAGGAACATTAAAGATGACATGAGAAATGATTTTCTCTGCAGAAATGCAGTAGGAATGCATTGTAGGGTTGCCAAATTTATTGTAGAAAAATATAGGGTGCCAACAACAGCTGCACTGTGTTCCTGGGGGCCACAATGACCATGTGCTCATTAATGCATCAGTAATTTGTCTTTAAATATGAATTATAATCTCAAAGACATGTTGCATTTCTATCCATACATCCATTCTCTTCCGCTTATCCGGGGTTGGGTAGCGGGAGTAGCAGCCTAAGTAGGGAGGCCCAGACTTCCCTCTCCCAAGCCACTTGGACCAGCTACTCCGGGGGGATCCCAAGGCGTTCCTAGGCCAGCCGAGAAACATAGTCCCTCCAGCATGACCTGGGTCTTCCTCTGGGTCTTCTCCCGGTGGGACATGCCCGGAACACCTCACCAGGGAAGCATCCAGGAGGCATCCTAACCAGATGCCCGAGCCACCTCAACTGGCTCCTCTCAATGTGGAGAAGCAGCGGCTCTACTCTGAGTCCCTCCCAGATGACTGAGCTTCTCACCCTATCTCTAAGGGAGAGGCCAGACACACTGCGGAGAAAACACATTTCGGCCGCCTGTATCCGTGATCTCGTTCTTTTGGTCACAACCCAAAGTTCATGACCATAGATGAGGGTAGGAACGTAGATCGACCGGTAAATTGAGAGCTTCACCTGTTGACTCAGCTCTCTCTTCACCACGACAGACAGATACAGCGCCCGCTTCACTGCCGATGCTGCGCCTATCCGCCTATCGATCTCGCGCTCCATTTTTCCCTCATTCATGAACAACACCCCAAGATACTTAAACTCCTCCACTTGGGGCAGGACCTCCTCTCTGATCCAGAGAGGGCACTATACCCTTTTCTGGCTCAAGACCATGGCCTCGGATTTGGAGGAATTGATCCTCATCCAGGCCGCGTCACACTTGGCTGCAAACCTCTACAGCAAAAGCTGTAGATCATGACCTGATGAAGACAATAGGACCACATCATCTGCAAAAAACAGAGAAGCGATCCTAAGGCCACCAAAATGGATCCCCTCAACTCATTGGCTACACCTAGAAATTCTGTACATAAAAGTTATGAACAGAATCAGTGACAAAGGGAAACCTAGGTGGAGTCCAACTCTCACTGGGAATGAGCCCGACTTACTACCGGTAATGCGGACCAAGCTCTGACACCGGTCGTACAGGGACCTAACAGCCCATATCAAAGGGCCTGGTACCCCATATTCCTGGAGTACCCCCCACAGGGCTCCCCGAGGGACACAGACGAATGCCTTCTCCAAGTCCACAAAGCACTTGTAGACTGGTTGGGCAAACTCCCACGCACCCTCCAGGACCCTGCTTAGGGTGTAGAGCTGGTCCAGTGTTCTACAACCAGGATGAAAACCGCACTGCCCCTCCTGAATCCAAGGTTCGACTATCTGATGGACCCTCCTCTCCAGAACCCCCAAATAGACCTTACCAGGGAGGCTTAAGAGCGTGATCCCCCTGTAGTTGGAACACACTCTACGGGTCCCCCTTTTTGAATAGGGGGACAACCACCCCAGTCTGCCATTCCAGGGGAACAACCCCGATGTCCACGCAATATTACAGAGTCGTGTAAGCCAACACAACCCCACAACATCCAGAGCCTTAAGGAACTCCAGGCAAATCTCATCCACTCCTGTGGCCCTGCCACTGAGGAACTTTTTAACTACCTCGGTGACGTCAGCACCAGGGATTGGAGAGCCTGACCCAAAGACCCCAGGCTTCGCTTCTTCAGTGGACGACGTGCCATTGGCATTGAGGAGGTCTTCCAAGTATTCTGCCCACCTACCCACGACATCCCAAGTTGAGGTCAGTAGCCCACCACCTCCACTATAAATAGTGTTGATGGCTTATTGCCATCAACACTATCTACCATCAGGCCCCCCCCGAGATGCCTGATGGTAGACCAGAATTGCCTCAAAGCCGTACGGAATCATTCTCCATGGCCTCTCCGAACTCCTCCCACGCCCGAGTTTTTGCCTCAGTGACCACCCAAGCTGCGTGCCTCTTGGACTGCCAATACCCATCAGCTGCTTCCGGGGTCCCACAGGCCAAAAAGGCCCGATAGGACTTCTTCTTAAGCCTGATAGCATCCCTCACCGCCAGTGTCCACCACCAGGTTCGAGGGTTACTGCTGCATCAGGCACGACAACCTTGTGGCCACAGCTCTGATAAGCCGCCTCGACAATAGAGGCACGGAACACTGTCCACTCGGACTCAATGTCACCCGCCTCCCCCAGAACATTTTTGAAGCTCTCCCAGAGATGGGAGTTAAAGCTCCGTCTCACGGGAAACTCTGCCAGACATTCCCAGCAGACCATCACAATATGTTTGGGTCTGCCAGGTCTGACCGGCATCCTCCCCCACCATCGGAGTCAACTCAATACCCGGTAGTGGTCAGTGGAAAGCTCCGCCTCCTCTTCATCTGAGTGTTCAAGACATGCAGCCACAGATCAGATGCGACAACAACAAAGTCAGTCATTGAACTGTGAACTGTGGCCTAGGGTGTCATAGTGCCAAGAGCAATAACAGAGCATCACTCGGGTTCAGATTGGGGGGGCGTTCCTCTAAACCACACCCCTCCAGGTGTCACCATCATTGCCCACGTGAGCACTGAAGTCCCCCAGCAGAACAAGAGAGTCCCCATGAGGCACACCCTCCAGTACCCCCTCCAAGGACTCAGAAAAGGTTGGGTAATCTGAGCTGTTTTTTGGCGCATAAGCACAAACAACAGTCAGAACCCATCCCCCCACACGTAGGCAGAGGGAGGCTATCCTCTCATTCACCGGGGTGAACCCCAACATACAGGCACCAAGCTGGGTGGCAACAAGTACGCCCACTCCTGCTTGGCGCCTCTCACCAGGGGCAACTCCAGAGTGGAAGCGTGTCCAACCCCTCTCAAGGATATTGGTTCCAGAGCCAGAGCCATGCATTGAGGTGAGACGGACTATTTCTAGCCAGAACCTCTCAACCTCACACACCAGCTCAGGCCCTTTCCCCACCAGAGAGGTGACATTCCACGTCCCAATAGCCAGCTTCTGTAGCTGAGGATCAGACTGCCAGGGTCCCTGCCCTCAGCCACCACCCATCCCACATTGAACCCGACCCCTTTGGCCCCTCCCACAGGTGGTGAGCCCATGGAAAGGGGACCCACGTCTCCTCTTTGGGCTGTGCCTATCAAGATCGGTTTAACGTTGACCCCCAATTGGCAGACCAAGAGAAGTAAGGACACGGGAACAAGTCAAAAGGTACGTGATAATTTATTTACAGGTGCAGAATAAAAACTTGAGCAGCTGAAAGGGAAGATGGAGAAATGGTGAGTATAATCATCCTCATGGCAGGTTGTTGATTTGATTTGTAGGATTTGGTTGATCTTACTTTGTTGTTTGTAGAAGGAGACTGAACGAGGAGAAGGAGGAAGATGGTTGGGTGAGAGAGGAGCAGGTTGACCCAGACGGAACGAAGGCTGAAGTGGAGGATGGAGGAACACCGTGAATCCACAGGAGCGTAATCCAGTGGTGAGAGGTCCTGGAGAGAACCTGATGAGCCAAGCCATGAAAGGTCCAATGGCAGAAGATGTCCCAGCACTGGAGAAGTGCCAGGCAGCTGCTTAAGTAGCAGTCCTCCCAGAGAGGCAGCAGGTGAGTGGAGTTGAGCTGATTAGCTGTGGAGGGAAGGTGAACAGACAGACAAACAAAAACCCCAGAATCCCACAGTGCCCGGCTGGGCTCCATGGGTAAAAGCCCGGCCACCAGGCGCTCGTCAACGTGCCCCACCTCCAGTCCCAGCTCCAGATTGGTAACATTGTTTCCACTGACAAAAACTCCTTATGATGAACATGTTTATGTTTCATGTTTAATATCTGATGTGTTTTATACACTATAGAAAAAAATACTGAGCTCTTGTCTTTGGGCAGGTGAAAGGGATAAAAATTAACTGAAAGTAAAACAAAATCTTTTCAGTTATAAACTCCAACTGCAATTAAAGTGTTTTTAACATCCATCCATTATATCCTGATGCATGCTCAATAATCCAGGTAGAAAAATCTAAAAAAGTTAAATCTGGTCCTCTGGACATTCAAAAAAACAAAACAAAGCAAAACAACAAAAAAATCTAGAAACGTTTCGTCTCTCATCCGAGAGACTTCCTCAGTCTGAGGAGCTGTATTCAGCTCAGTCTCTTAAATAGCACCGTCTCAGAGTGGATCAACCAATTTTGCTGCTGACAACCCAAACCAGCTGATCACATGCTCAAGAAGGACCATCAGCCTAACAATGGATCATTAGCACACTGATGGCTCAGTCTTACATCGTGGAAACTAAACAGCCACTGACCAAAAGGATGGCCCAGCACAGAAGATCAACATCATCAGGCCAGGACTCTGCGGTCTACACTCATCTCCAGGCCAGCGGTCACTCTTTCAGGGATGAAGATGTTCACATCCTGGACAGAGAGGAACGATGGTTTGAGAGAGGAGTGAAGGAGGCCATCTTTGTGAAAAGAAATCGTCCATCATTAAACAGAGGTGGAGGCCTCCGGGTTCAACTGTCCCCCTCTTACAATGCTGTGATTGCTAGTATCACTCAGCCCTCTGTGAACAGTAAACAGCAATCAGTGTGCTAATGATCCATTGTTACGCTGATGGTCCTTCTTGAGCATGTGATCAGCTGGTTTTGGTTGTCAGCAGCAAAACTGGTTGATCCACTCTGAGACGGTGCTATTTAAGAGACTGAGCTGAATACAGCTCCTCAGACTGAGGAAGTCTCTCGGATGAGAGACGAAACGTTTTTACATTTTTTTGTTGTTTTGCTTTGTTTTGTTTTTTTTGAATGTCCAGAGGACCAGATTTAACTTTTTTAGATCCATCCATTATCTTTACCCACTTCTTCCTTTCAAGGTAAAGTCAAGATCAAGGCCTTTATATTGTCATTCCCACCACATGTACCACATGCGGTGGAATGAAACTATGTACAGAGGGTCCCAGTTACATCCAAAAATACAAATTGTAATGAAAAACAGTAATAAGATCCAAGACACGAACAAAGACATACATTAAACTGAGAGGCCTCATGAAGCATCTGCAAAGCTTTTCGTTCTGCAGCTGTGCAGCCTCCATGCAACATGTTAATGTTAGAGCACAGGATGCTCTAACAAACAATACAATAGGCACTAATAGTACAAAAACAATGTGTCAAACAACAGCAGCACAAACATGAGTCTGTGTGTGCAGATGAGGACAAATGAACACAGCAACATGAAATAAATCTGTAGCATGTGATCAGCAGCATGGATAGTCAGCAGCACATATCAACAATCAAGGCATTACAATAAGTTTTTACAGTGATAATCCTGACTAGGGATTCATGAGTCTACCAGCTTCAGGGTAGAAGATATTCCTCAGCCTAGTGGTTATGTAGTTAATACTCCTCAACCTTCTGCCTGAGGGGAGCGGGGCAAAAACTATGTGCTGGGTGAGTGGGGTCCTTCATGATGCAGGTGGCCCTCTTCCTGTATCTGGAGGTGCAGCTGTCTGTGATGGTGGGGAGGCTGACCCAAACAGACTTCTGTGCAGCCTTCACCACTCTCTGCAAAGCTTTTCTTTCTGCAGCTGTGCAGCCTCCATGCCACACGTTAATGCTAGAGCACAGGACACTCTCCACTACACACCTGTAGAAGGAAGTGAAGACAGAGCTTCCCAGTCCAGCTCGTCTCAACGACCTGAGGAAGTAGAGTCTCTGATGAGCTTTCTTGATCAGGCTGGTGGTGTTGTTGCCCCAGCTGAGGTTGTCATTCAGGTGCACAACCAAGTACTTGTAGCTGAAGACCACTTCCACCACAGATCCTCCTATGTTCGGGGGTTGGGTTGTTCCATCTGAAGTCCACGACCATCTCCTTTGTTTTCTTCACATTGATGTGAAGGTTGTTCTTTCTGCACCATCTCTCCAGGTGTTCCACCTCCTACCTGTAGCTGGACTCATTGCTTTTGATACATCCAATCACCATTGTATTGTCTGCAAACTTTACAATATGACAGCCTGGATGGGTAGGTGCACAGTCATACGTGAGCAGAGTGAACAGAAGAGGGCTCAAGACACAGCCCTGGGGGGAGCCAGTTCTGAAGGTTATGGTGGAGGAGGAGAAGTCGTGGATCCTCATAGACTGTGGTCTGTTAGTTAAAAAGTCTAGGATCCAATTGCATAGAGAGGGGCTTAGTCCTAGTGTGAGTAGTTTGTCCATCAGGGTTTGGATAATTGTTGGGTAATTTTAAAAACTGTTATCATTTAAACTGTTTATTAGACTTCTTACTATTTGCTAAAACTTCAGTCGTAAAGTAAACTCAAGTCCACTTTGTTTTTCCCTACGTGCTGAAACACACAAACACCCAGATTTCCTATTTACAGCTCATGTGTGTGTGCTAAGACCAGACCCTGGATATCTGCAAGCAACAGATTCTATTTTGTTCTGACCTTGTACATCCTGCCTTCGTATCAAATCTGTCTCTGTTGTGTTTTTTTCCTTTATCATATTTGTCTTTGCTGTGTCAAAGAAGCTGAGTTCCCTGTTCTTGTTCCCACACCCACTTTGCTCAATAAATACGAACGTCAGAGAGGAGGAAGTCGGACTTCATCTCTGACGCTTGGTCGAGCTGAACTCCCACTTCTGCAGAATACAGTTCTGAAAACTTACACTTTGTCTTGTGTGGATTTTTTATAAAGGTGTTACGAGAAAATAACTCTTTCAGCTGGCGCCAAAACCCCGGATTTCTTCGCATCTGTTCATCGTTGGTCTTTGACGAGGACGCGCTGAAAGCCGGCAACAAACCACCCAAAAGCCCGGACGCTGCTGTGTCACAGGCCAATGCGAATAGGTCTGACTCGAAGCATCGACGAACAGACCGGCGGAGATCCGACCTATATCTCACACAAGACACCAGAAAGGCGAATATGAGATTTTTTGTGATAAAAGGAAAGTGAAAAAGTAGTTTACGCCAAGACCCAATAAAATTAAAAGTGAGGTTGTTTGCTTAAACAACCAAGACCTTGTTTAGAAGTGAGGTGTGGCAAATCGATACCTGTTTAAACAGTGAGACTGTACACCAAGACCTTATTGAATATTTTGGTGAGGCTTTTAACAAACACTAGTGAAATTTTTATTTGATTGTTTTATTGTTCGTTGTGCGGATGCATGTTTTAATGTGAATGAATGGGAGATTTATGACTAATATCGCTGACATCCTGAAACCTGACGGTGGCAGCTCAAAGATTGAGGCGATTTACACTACAATATCCATTAGGATTTTAGGTGTAGTGGTCTATCAAATCTAAAATCTCTCCTACGCTCGGGATTAGATCCCTAAGCGAGAACCCAGATTAACCCCTCTGGTTGGTCTAGAAGCCTGGTTTTTGGGGAGTGTTGAGGTGCCCTCGAGGCATTTTCTATTGGTACCACCCACAACTCTATATTAATGAAAATGAGTCAAGACCTCTTCTGAATAAGTGAGATTCTAAGGGTTAAGAAATTTACGTTCCAAATAAGTAACATAAATTCAGACCTTTTTTGATAAGTGAGATTTTTACAGTTTACAAGCAAAAAGTGAGACCTTTTCTGAATCGAGACCTTAATTGAAAAAAAAGTGAGACTACGGTCAAGATCTTTTCTAAAATCTTTGAGTGAGATCGATAAGCCGGCATTATTCTAAAAAAAATTTAAGACACGTGCAAAACTTCTGTCTGTCTATGTGTGTATGTTTAGAATGACAAGCTGATTCTGTAAAAAAAATCCTTGACTGTACTAACAGACGGGACCCAAAGCAGGTTTTCTTACAACCTCCATTAAATTGTGTTTAGGTTGAGTGATTTTTTGGATCTGAAAAACGAAAACTGCAGCTTTGTTTGTCAGACAAAAGATAATTTCCACTAAAAGCATAGGAAAAGCGCTAAAATGCCTTTGTCTTCTTCGCCTGTAAGTTTACTGATCATTATGAGTTTACTGATAACTGTTCACTATTTGTGTTCCTAATTTTATGATGTCCTTTTTCTTCTCTTTGTTTTATTACATGTTATAACCAGAGCTAAGGTCTAGCTGACTTTTATTTAGTTTTAAATAAAATCACAAGGTCAGTGTGAGCAATCCCAGAACAGTTATCACTGCTGCAAGCTCTCTGTCTGGGAGAGCCCCCCCCCCCCCCCCCCACACACACACACACACACATAACACACACACGCCGGCACACACGCATTCACAACACGCCACGTTGCACTGAAGCATACTAAAAGAGCTAAAATGACAACAGTTTAATAATTATAAACAGTATATATGTTTGTGTGGGAAATACTGAAGCTTTAAGCTACATGACG
>NW_023618650.1:26759-27419 GCF_014905685.2 Nematolebias whitei
ACATTGCATGCTGGTAAAAGTTGAAAAATAAATTAAATGGATTCATTTTACTTTTTTCGGTTTATTCAAGGGCAGCACGGTGGCGCAACTGGTAGAGCTGCTGCCTCTCAGCGAGCAGGTCCTTGGTTCAAACCCCGGTCCAGGGGCCTTTCTGGGTGGAGTTTACATGTTCTCTCCGTGCATGCATGGGTTTTCTCCGGGTGCTCCGGTTTCCTCCCACAGACAAAAAACATGCATGTTAGGCTGATTGGTAACTCTAAATTGTCCCTAGGTGTGAATGAGAGAGTGAATGGTTGTTTGTCTCGTTTGTCTCTATGTGGCCCTGTGATGGACTTGCGACCTGTCCAGGGTGTACCCTGCCCCTCGCACAGTGATTGTTGGACATGGGCACTAGCGACCCCCGTGACCCAAAATGAAATAAGCGGGCAAAGATAATGGAATGGTTTATTCAACACCACTAATTAAGTCTCACAAACACTGATAATTACATTAAAACCTACTCTTTGAAGCGAAGATTACTGGAACCGGATTCGGCCAGGTTTGAGTCTTGAAACCTGGTCCACCACGGTCCCATCTGCCTCTCTGACTTGACCAGAACCGACCCACCAAGTGTGACATCAGCCCCTCATCGTGGAAAAAAGACAAAAAAAATAAATAAAT
>NW_023618650.1:27519-30073 GCF_014905685.2 Nematolebias whitei
AGATAGATAGATAGATAGATAGATAGATAGATAGATAGATAGATAGATAAGTTTAAAAATAAAAAACTCAATTGGATGTTGTATAAAAGTAAAACACGAGTATTAAATTACCTGCTATAAATCCACTACGAGCTGTTACTTAGTAAAAGTCCGACATCTTTGACTCGTTTTGGGTCCATTCGGCGACCAGGGTGGATTGAGTAGATAAAACAGTCCGTTTGCCATCAAAAAACGTTGACTTCTCTCCACAAAACCAGCAAAAATCCACTCTTCGTCACTGCCATGACTGGTTAGCTAAATGTTAGCCAAACAGGAAGTGCAACCCACGGTAGCATGCATGCGCGTTAACCGAGGATACAGGACCACAGCACCAACTAATGTCTCGGCATGGTCACTGCAGGCCAAAAGTGAGCATTTGTGACTAAATAGGACTCTTGTAAAGGGCAAATACTGATTGGCTAAACTGTATTTGCTGCTTTTTAAGTAAGTTACGTCAACTCTTGTTATTTATTTATTTACTTATTTTATTTTACCTTTTAAACTGAAAGTTTCTAAGAACCAGCTGCAGAAATCTTACAGAAACAGACAATCACTCATCTGTAGTGACTGTAGGTTAAGCAAAACAATGGGAAAATAGAGGAATAACAACCTCTACTGGAAAACCCGTGACACATGCAAATGCTGCTCTCAAACAGCAAAATTAAATGATGCAGGATTGTATCATGTAAATGACAAACCAGTCCTACCTAAATCTTTGTTTAAAGCTGACACCATCTCGTCACATGGGCTTCGTCATGTGTCGAGTGGGGGGGATGATTGATTTGAAATTTGATTTAAAATCACTTAAAGAAAAAGATGTGTTAAAGGCCAATTTACTGCCTTCTGATTCTCTGTCTCCACAGGAAACGCCATCTGTTCAACTTGGTGACTTGGTTTTCATCAAGGTTATCAAGAGAAAGACTTGGGCCAGTCCTTGTTGGGAAAGACCATACCAAGTTTTGCTGACCACGCCCACCGCTGTGAAAAGTCACTTCAAGCTGCAAAATGTCACTTCAAGCTGCAAAAGGTATTGGACTCTTAATCGACCAAGGTGTTTGAAAAAGCCTGACTGTAAGCGAGACTCATCACCTAGGGTGAGTCGTCACAAAGGTCAGTGAAGAAATCTACACTGAGTGCAGCAACCTGCCTTAGCCCTACACTTTGAATAGGCTACAAGAGTCCACTCACCTAGCCAGGATGGGACCATCCCAAGCAGGATGGGCCCTCTGTTGTATCATGACCATCACATACCACCAAGCTAAAAGTGGCTTGACTGATTTGCTACAAAATGACCTAGAACACCCTTATGATTATAGCACCAATCTCTGGTGGCAGCTAATGAACAAAACTGCTCATGAGGGGAAGACCACCAATTGTTATGTGTGTGTCCATCTACCTTATGCTACTCATAATTCAGGTTTGCAACCCTCAACTGTATCTACGGCCCACCAGGCGTGCCTGTACGGTTTGAGCACGCACCCAGGATCAGGTAGCTGGGCGAAGCGGAACTACACCATGCCACTACCCAGTCTGGTAACAGGTACACACACTGACTTACAGAGACGCCTGGCCATGACATCCATGGGATACAATTTCACATCAAACTGTGACCTGCTGGATGTCTTGCCTCTACCCCAGATGCCTATCAAACTGCCCAAATTGATTACAATGGTACATCTGCCACCAGGCGGTCTGGGACATTGTGTTTTTAACAATGGAACCACTCTTATGGGCTCAGTGACCTGGAATTTATGTAAAAGAGTGTACATCTTTTGTGACATTAAGAAATCACACAGGAATGCTCCTAACTACCTGAAAGGTGTCTTATGTAAAGCAGGATTAGATTTTAACGTTTACCAACAAGATTACTTCATGACAGATGTCACCAACTGTTCTGCTCTCCTCCAACAACAAACCTTTAACATCAGCCTATCGACAAGGAAACGCCAGGAAACCACCTACTGTAGCATAGCAGTACCAAGTGACAAAGGTTCATGTGTGTTAACTGATTGGTATTTTTTGTGTGGTAACAGAGCCTACACAGCATTACCACCTGATTGGGGAGGACTCTGTGCTTTGGTCTCTCTTTCAAACCCTATGATCGTGCTGAGGAAGACATCAACACACTCACCACGTCGGACGTGGCGCTCACCGATGCCAGAGGTAACCAGGTGGTGAGGGCTCACCACCAGCACTGGAGTTCCATGGGAATTCAAAATTTGGAACGGAGGAGAAAAGTTCTTCCAAAAACTCTTCCCCATGGTAGGGGTTGGTGAAGTCCGTGATCATGTCGAAATTAACAGGTATGCTCTCTTACGCCTCATTAACGACACCTACAAACTGGCAAATGGCACCCAGAATGAGCTAACTGCGATGAGACAGATGATTTTGCTGAACAAAATCGTTCTTGACCTGCTGACCGTGTCACAAGGAGGTGTGTGTAGGATCATTGGGGAGACGTGTGTACCTATGTGCCTGACGAATCAGGGTCCGGGGGAGACATCCATGACGCATT
>NW_023618650.1:30173-32007 GCF_014905685.2 Nematolebias whitei
ACTTAGTTTAAATGATAAACAGTAGGGAATGTTGGGTAATTTTAAAATTTTTTATCATTTAAACTGTTTTTTAGACTTCTTACTACTTGCTAAAACTTCAGTCGTAAAGTAAACTCAAGTCCACTTTGTTTTTCCCTACGTGCTGAAACACACGAACACCCAGAGTTCCTGTTTACAGCTCATGTGTGTGTGCTAAGACCAGACCCTGGATATCTGCAAGCAACAGATGCTATTTTGTTCTGACCTTGTACATCCTGCCTTCGTATCGAATCTGTCTCTGTTTTGTTTTTTCCTTTATCATATTTGTCTCTGCTGTGTCAAAGAAGCTGAGTTCGCTGTTCTTGTTCCCACACATACTTTGCTCAATAAATACGAACGTCACAGAGTAGGAAGTCGGACTTCATCTCTGACGCTTGGTCGAGCTGAACTCCCACTTCTGCAGAAGACGGTTCTGAAAACTTACACTTTGTCTTGTGTGGATTTTTTATAAAGGTGTTACGAGAAATTAACCCTTTCAGTAATCATGGTATTGAAGGCAGATATGAAGTCCACAAAGAGCATGCAGATGTAGGAGTCCTTCTGTTCCAAGTGGTTGAGAGCAGTGTGGACCACAGAGCAGATGTTGTCCTCCTTTCTGGGTCATCAGTCCCTTGTCGGTCATCAACAAGGGACAGTTTTAAGTTAGCAATTAGCCGTACAAGCATGTGTTTGGTCTGTGGGAGGAAACCGATGTACCTGGAAAAAACCTATGTGTGTATGGACAGAACATTCAAACCACCCAGAAAAGTTCCTGGTCAGGATTTGATCTTGCATCCTTTTTGCTGAGAGGTGACAGCTCTACCAACTGTGCCACTGTTCCGTTCTCACCTCAAAACAAACACTACAACAAACTGTTCTGAAAAGCGAAAGACAAGCACCAATCTGGACAAAAGACACTGTAATGAATAACTTGTTTTAAAAAGAGGTTGTAGAAATCAAATAAGGATAATGTTGTGTTTAAAATGCTTTAATCTGACTATCCTAAACCTAACACGGTTGCGTAAAGTCCTCTGGATGGATTCTTCTTGTTGAAACGTTTCGGCTTTTATCCAAAAGACTGCTTCAGTCTGAGGAGTTGCAACAAACTCAATCTTATAAATAGCACCTTCTCATATTGGATCAACCAGTTTGTTGTTGACATCCGGAACTAGCTGTTCACATGATAAAGGAGGACTAGCAGCCCAACAATTGATTGTTAGCACCCTGATGGCTGCTTGCTATTCACAGACGGCTGAGTGATACTAGCAATAACAGCATTGTAAGAGGGGACAGTTGAACACGGAGGCCTCCGCTCCCGATGGATGGGTTCTTTTCCCAAAGATGGCTCCTCTCTCAAACCAAGGATCTCTATCAAGGATGTGAACATCTTGATCCCTGAAAGAGTGACCGCTGGCCTGCACATGAGTGTAGACCACAGAGTCCAGGCCTGATGTTGCTCTTCTGTGCTGGGCCATCCTTTTGGCCAGTGGCTGTTTAGTTTCCCCAATGTAAGACTGATCACAGCCATCCTGACACTGAAGAGCATACACAATATTACTCTTCTTTGTTCTGGGGAACTGGATCTTTGGTAGGGTGACCAGACATCCCTGAATTTTTGTTTGAACTGGGCTGATCCTTGTTGTGGTAAAAGTTTTTTTCCTAGTAGGAAATGTTTCCAGTGTTGTCAGCTATGTGCAGGTAAATAAAATAATTAATAGGGCTGAGATGAAGATAAACATGAGGAGCCAAACCAAGCTTTTATTAACAAACATAAACAAAAGGCAAGAAGATGAGTAACTGCAGCTCGAGTGAGAAA
>NW_023618650.1:32107-35578 GCF_014905685.2 Nematolebias whitei
CCTACAATGCTGTGATTGCTAGTATCACTCAGCCCTCTGTGAATAGTAAACAGCCATCAGTGTGCTAATGATCCATTGTTAGGCTGAAGGTCCTTCTTGAGCATGTGATCAGCTGGTTTTGGTTGTCAGCAGCAAAAATGGTTGATCCACTCTGAGAAGGTGCTATTTAAGAGACTGAGCTGAATACAGCACCTCAGACTGAGGAAGTCTCTCGGATGAGAGACGAAACGTTTCTACATTTTTTTGTTGTTTTGGTTTGTTTTGTATTTTTGAATGTCCAGAGGACCAGATTTAACTTTTTTAGAAATAAGTTTAAGCTTAATTAAGTGTTAAAATAACAACTCAGACGCGATAACGTGATCAAATCTGACAGTCAGAGTGAGTGACGCACTGAAACGTCGTTTTCTAGTCGCTTAATCACTACTTTTGTCAATGTTGAAATGTTTTTTCTGGTTGCTTAATCACTACTTTTGTCGATGTTGAGACATCGTTTAATTGGTTTTTGGTATTGTTTCTGAACACTCCCAGCAAGAGTGAATTTTGTGTGTACTTTAGTTGCAGACTAAGAGGACTTTAACTATGCCAACATGAAGTACATTTGTTAAAATTCAATCTTTGAGGAGTCAGTGTAGATTAATGCTACCTTAAGTACCATAACCTACATTGGTCTCACGACGCTCAAGCCGAACCTACTCGAACAATCCTATTCGGGGGGGCTATAGTAGCCAGCCATACCCAGAAATCTGCGTAAAGCTTTACGGGTTTTGGGCATGGGATACCCAACTATGGCCATTACTTTGGCATCAACAGGTCACACCTGACCTTGGCCTACCTCTCTACCTATGTATGTTACAGTAGCTTTTCCAAATTCACACTTGGCAAGATTAAGGGTTAGTGATGCCTCGGTGAGATGACTGAACACCTGATCAAGTACTTTAAGGTGTTCCTCCCATGATATAGTGTAAATATTTAAGTCATTTAAGTAGGCATTGCAGTTGTTTACATCACTTAGGACAGTGTTGACAAGACGCTGGAAAGTAGCCGGTGCATTACACATGCCAAAGGCCATAACGGTGTATTGGAGGAAATGATCAGGAGTGATAAATGCTGAAATGTCAGAGGCATGGGCAGTAAGAGGAACCTGCCAATAGCCTTTAAGTAGATCAAGCTTTGTAACATAGTTGGCTATACTCAAGTTATCAATGCAATACTCCATTCTGGGTAATGGATAAGAGTCAGGAATTGTAACTTTATTCACTTTTCTATAATCTGTAATAAACCGAGGTGATCCATCTGGTTTTAACTGTAAGAGACATGGAGAACTCCAAGGGCTGGAGCTATTAACTGCCAAGCCGTTTTGGAGGAGATATTTAGTCTCCCCTTCCAGTAACTTGCATTTGGTTGCATTGACACGATAAGGGTGTTGTTTAATAGGCTGGGATCCACCAACATCTATGTCATGTTTAATGACATTTGTTTGAGAAGGAACATCACCAAAGATGGTTGGAAAACGTGCAACTAAGCAAATTATCTCTTGTTGATGGGTTGGCTGAAGGTGGTTCAACAAAAGGGGCAAATTTAACAACAATTCAGAGTTATTTAAACGTGCAGTCAGACATTCAAGATGAGGTGGCCGGAGCTCATCATCAGCCTCAGTTATGGAACTGCCAATCACTACTGAAGCACAACTATGTATCTGTTTTTGTGCATCGTTATGTGATTCAGATGAATCATTTGAATAGTATTTCTTTAACATGTTTAAGTGACAGACACAGGTTTTCCTGCGCCTTTCTGTTGTACATATAACATAATCAACATCACTCAGACGTCTGAGAATGTCATTAGGACCACAAAATTTAGCAGAAAGGACAGACCCTGGAGAGGGAAGTAGGGCTAAGACTTTATCTCCTACTTCAAAATGTCGGGACTGTGCTGAACGGTCATACTGTCACTTCATCACTGCTTGCGAGGAAGAGAGAAACTCCTTAGCAAGCACATTTGCTTGATGCAAACGTTCACGAAATCGACTAACATAGTCTAGTACGTTTTCTTCCTGTTTTTGATCATCACCTAAAAGTTTATCTTTCAGGACTTTTAACGGTCCACGAGGCGAGTATCCAAACAATAATTCAGCAGGACTGAATCCTAGAGACTCTTGGGTAGCCTCACGAGCAGCAAACAACACAAAGGGAACTCCTTCATCCCAAGTCTTCTCTGTCTGCAAACAATATTTACGGAGCATGGACTTTAAAGTTTGATGCCACTGTTCTAAAGCACCTTGGGACTCTGGATGATAGGCAGTTGAGACAGCTTGTTGGATATTCAAGGATTTAATAACTTGTTTAAAGAGTTTGGAGAGAAAATTACTCCCTTGGTCACTTTGAATCACTCGAGGAACACCAAAAATAGAAAAGAACTTTATTAAAGCTCCTACTATTGAACTGGTGGTTATGTTACGTAGTGGCACAGCCTCTGGAAACCGTGTAGCAGCACACATTATAGTGAGTAAATATTGGTTACCTTTCTTTGTTCGCGGTAGAGGGCCAGCACAGTTGATAAGTACCCATTCAAACGGTTCACCCACAACTGGAATTGGGTGTAACGGTGCTGGAGGAATACTTTGATTGGATTCACCTGCGACTTGACAAATATGACAACAATGACAGTGAGTATTTACATCACCTTTAAGACCAGGCCAGAAGAAATGACGTAAAATGAGATGGTAAGTTTTTGTTACTCCAAAGTGTCCAGACCATTTACTCTCATGAGCCACAGGTAAGATCTTGTGGCGGTAAACAGCAGGAACCACTATCTGGTAAACACTAGATGAGTCAAGGTTAGTGTCTGATGACCATTTACGCATCAATACACCATTCTTAATGAAATAGGCTTGCTTTTCCTTTTCAGCATCCTCCACACTTACCACCTTGGAGAGACACTCTTTCAGTGTAGAATCAGCTCTCTGGGCAGCACATAGCCTTTCCTGGTTCATTGGTAATGAAATGTCTTCTAACTGTTTTCTAGCTAGGATGCTAGAAGGAATTTTATCAGTAGTGTCTTCAACCTCAGATCTTGAAGTACCTTCTACACTTTTACCATCTGAAAAGATAGGCATTAACACAGAATCAGCTAATGAAATATCAGTTTTCTGATTTCGAGCTTGGGCACGGATAACCACACAGTTTGGAAAAACTTGTGATTCATGACTATGATCTTTTGTGGTACAACTAGGTGAGTCAGTAATCTCTAAAGCAGGAAGTACCTGACCACCAGCTATGTCATTTCCTAACAACAGTGCAACACCAGAGATGGGGCGCTCAGGGCACACTGCCATGGGAAAAACCCCACTAAGTAATTTGCATTGCAAATAAACTTTATGTACAGGTCTAGGAACATAATCTAGTTCAACACCACGTAGGATGGATTCATACTCACATGCCGAGTTCTCAGAGAATGGCAATACAGAGGGCA
>NW_023618650.1:35678-38953 GCF_014905685.2 Nematolebias whitei
AACACATTCCTTGTTTACATCGTAACTTGACTTTTCATTTGTTTTAATGAACCCAATGCCTTTTGGTTTATGCACGCTTTGTGAACCTTGTTGCTCTTTTTTTCTTCAGGGCAGGGCAGGTGACAAGTACATGTCCAAGTTTGTGGCAATAAAAACATTATCTCTCCTCTTTCCCAGTATTTAACATTTTTAATACATTTGGCACTTGAGTGTTCCCTTGAGTATTTTTTTTTCAGACACAGAAAAAAATGTCTTGTGAGTCAACACATACTCATCGGCCAGTACAGCAACTGAAGAGAGAGTTTAAACATTTTGTTCATTCAAATAAACAACAAGCCGTTCAGGCAGAGAACGTTTAAACTCCTCTAACAATATCAACTCCCGTAGTGCATTAAAGTCCTTTACTTCACAAGCCGACACCCACCTATCAAACAACAAACTCTTTTCTCTAGCAAATTCAACATGAGTTTGGCTTGAGGCTTTTTTGTGTCTATGAAATTTTTGTCTATATGCCTCAGGAACTAGTTCATAGACATGTAGAATGGCAGCTTTAACAGTGTCATACTTCAAACTATCCTCCAGGGAAAGAGAAGAAACTGCCTCCTGAGCTTTACCATGTATTTTGCTCTGCAAAAGCAGTGGCCAGACCTCAGAGGGCCACTGTAAAGCAGTTGCTATAGGTTCAAATACACCAAAGTAAGCATCCACTTCCGCTTCACGAAATGTGGGTACCATCGCTATATGCTTACTAATATCAAATGCGGTGACTGTAGAAGTAGGGGCCACCCTTTGAGCTTTCTTTGCTTCTAAGGAAACACTGTCCTTCTGATGAGAGGACAATTCTAGTTGGTGTAAACGTACCTCTTTATCAGCAACAATTTCCATTCTTTTTATTTTTAGTTGGTACTCAAGTTGCCTCTGTTCTGCCTTCTCACGGGCTTCCACTTCGAGATGGGCTAGTCTGACTTTAAGTCGGGCCTCATCTCTGGAGCCAGTGCCTGTAGATGGAAGAGGGTCATAACGAGGTAAGGTAAAGGGAGTCTTTTGTTCCCCAGCTTCTTTAGTTAGACATTTTGTCAGGAGATCCTGGTGCATCTGGTTCCCACTCTAGAGCACAAGCCTGTTCAGCAAGTGTGTGTCTCACCCCAGCTTGTTCAGGTGCTTCAAGTAACTCCAACTCAGACAGTTTAGCCACAATAAGGCGTTTAAGATCCTTTTTAAGGATTTTTTTTTTGGCAACGCAACTTCATAGTGCTCTGCTAGTTTAAGCAGGTCGTCTTTGCGACAGCTTTCAATAACAGTCAAAGAAGGGTTTAAAACAAAACCTTCTAAATCAAATGGGATTGACATGGCTGAAACTTCAGACCACACCCAACACAGAAAATATTACCCAACAAACAAATCAATATTAGCTTAGGTCACAAGTCAAAAGGGAATTAAATCTCGAACGAGCACCCACTCATGTTACGTCCCGGCTCGTTATGGATGCAACATAAATGACATGACAAAAGTTTGTGTAAAAAATAATAATGTGACAATTTATTTTTGGCTGAGTTTACAAAATACTCAACAAAAATTCCAGCAATAGCTGGCATTCTTCATACAATTTAAATAAAACAAGAATACTTCTGGTTCTGAACAATGACTCAGCTACTTAAAACAAAATTGAAAATTCCAAGCCAAACAAAATACAGCAACCCAACTAACAATGGTCAAACTAGCAAGTGGCTCCACAGTGAGAATGAAATCTCCAACCTGACAAATGTGTCTTTGCTACAGAAGCCACAGTCTTTCAGAACCAATAAGACAAAGCAAGACACAGTCTGAAACAATTTTTCTGCCCCACCAAAAGTTGGCATACTGCACACTAAGCACAGTAGCACTGATTGAAGGGCAGGGCTGACTTTTATGATCTTTTTCCTCCTTCTGGCCTCTTCATTGGCAGTCGCTGATGGATGGGTGGTGCTGTCCAAACCTCCTTGGGCCAATCATCTTTGGACAGGTAAGTCTTGAAGGCTTGGTCAAAAGTCCACCAGTAGAGGGAGGCAACGAGCCAGCAGCAACCAGGCATTACAGCAAAGAAAAGTGCAAAACTACAAAAGAAGAAAGGCAGTACAGGCCTGAGGCCGTAACACAATAATCTAGGTATACAATCCAACAATTGTCAGTCAGGTCATTTAGACAGTTTTTTTTCCTTTTCTGAAACAATTAACCTTCCATTCAGAAGGCTTCATTAGTCAAGGAAAGGCACAACACAAAACAGATTCTTCCCCAAACAGCTTCCTCCAAAGTGGAACAAACCAGTTATGTTGGTGCTTAGTAAGTGTCTTTGGAATGCCCCCTCCTCTGGAGCCGGCCTTTTTCCTTTTCGCCAGTCATGTCAAACTGGTTCAAAACCAAAAAATTCCATGCTCAATAATCCAGGTATACAATCCAACAAATTTTAGGCATTATCTGGACAGTTTCTTTTTTTTTGCAGAAATGTTTCACCTTCCATCTGGAAGGCTTCATCAGTCAAGGAAACACACAATACAAACTGATTCTTCTCCCAAACAGCTTGCGTGGAACACAACAACAGCTTAGGTGGAACACAACAATTATTTTGGCGCTAAGATGGTGTCTTTGGTATGCCCCCTAATCTGTAGCCGGCCCTCTTCCCTGTCAACAGTCATGTCAAACTGGTTCGAAACCAAAAAAATCCATGCTCAAAATTCTAGCTATATAATCCAACTATTGTTAGTCATGTCATTTGGCCAGTTTCGTTAATTCACTGAAACGTTTCACCTTCCAATTGCAAGGCTTCATCAGTCAAGGAAATACATAACAGAAAACTGATTCTTCTCCCCAAACAGCCCACTCCAAAGTGGAACAAACCAGTTGTGTTGGTGCTTAGTAGGTGTCTTTGGCATGCACCCTCTTCTGGAGCTGGCACTCTTCCTCGTCGACAGTCATGTCAAACTGGTTCAAAACCAAAAATGTCCATGCTCAATATTCCAGGAATACAATCCCACAATTTTCAGTCAGGTCATCTGGACAGTTTCTTTTTTTTTTTTTTTTTTTGCTGAAATGTTTTTCTTTCCATCCAGAAGGCTTCATCAGTCAAGGAAACACCTAACAGAAAACTGATTCTTCTCCCCAAACAGCTTACTGCAAAGTGGAACAAACCAGTTTTGTTGGTGCTAAGATGGTGTCTTTGGCATGCCCTCTCCTCTGGAACGAGTCCTCTTACTCGTCGACAGTCATGTCAAACTGGTTCAAAACCAAAAAGGTCCATG
>NW_023618650.1:39053-41995 GCF_014905685.2 Nematolebias whitei
ACCTTCCATTCAGAAGGCTTCATTAGTCAAGGAAAGGCACAACACAAAACAGATTCTTCCCCAAACAGCTTCCTCCAAAGTGGAACAAACCAGTTATGTTGGTGCTTAGTAAGTGTCTTTGGAATGCCCCCTCCTCTGGAGCCGGCCTTTTTCCTTTTCGCCAGTCATGTCAAACTGGTTCAAAACCAAAAAATTCCATGCTCAATAATCCAGGTATACAATCCAACAAATTTTAGGCAGGTCATCTGGACAGTTTCTTTTTTTTTGCAGAAATGTTTCACCTTCCATCTGGAAGGCTTCATCAGTCAAGGAAACACACAATACAAACTGATTCTTCTCCCAAACAGCTTGCGTGGAACACAACAACAGCTTAGGTGGAACACAACAATTATTTTGGCGCTAAGATGGTGTCTTTGGTATGCCCCCTAATCTGTAGCCGGCCCTCTTCCCTGTCGACAGTCATGTCAAACTGGTTCGAAACCAAAAAAATCCATGCTCAAAATTCTAGCTATACAATCCAACTATTGTTAGTCATGTCATTTGGCCAGTTTCGTTAATTCGCTGAAACGTTTCACCTTCCAATTGCAAGGCTTCATCAGTCAAGGAAACACCTAACAGAAAACTGATTCTTCTCCCCAAACAGCTTACTGCAAAGTGGAACAAACCAGTTTTGTTGGTGCTAAGATGGTGTCTTTGGCATGCCCTCTCCTCTGGAACGAGTCCTCTTACTCGTCGACAGTCATGTCAAACTGGTTCAAAACCAAAAAGGTCCATGCTCAATAATCCAGCTATAGAATCCAACAATTTTCAGTCAGATCATCTGGACAGTTTCCTTTTTTTGCTGAAACGTTTCTGTAGAGATATACCTACGTCCCTGAATGTCATTTTATAACATACTTTTATTTCTGTAGCTGAGTAGTTCATTCTGTAAAGATGGAGAGGAGTAAAGGAGGCCATCTTTGTGAAAAGAAACCGTCCATCATTAAACAGGGGTGGAGGCCTCCGGGTTCAATTGTCCCCCTCTTACAATGCTGTGATAGCTGGTATCACTCAACCCCCTTTGAATAGTAAACAGCCATTAGTGTGCTAATGATCCTTTGTTAGGCTGATGGTCCTTCTTGAGCATTTAAGAGACTGAGCTGAAAACAGCAGCTCAGACTGAGGAAGTCTCTTGGATGAGAGACGAAACGTTTCTACATTTTTTTTTGCTTTGTTTTGTTTTTTGTTTTTTTGAATGTCCAGAGGACCAGATTGAACTTTCTTGGATTCTGTAAAGATGTTTCTGAAAAAGAAAAAAAAAAGAAAAACTCCTCTCCCTGAACATCTGAGACATTCCACCCCCACTTCATAACCTGGGACAGTTTAAAGTTTGTTTTCAGCATCTCTAACTCTGGAAAGTGCCAAAAGCAGACTTTATGGTTTGTAAGACAACCTAAGATCCAACAAATCTGAATCATTTTGGAACACCCTTTCTGTGAACCCCAAAAATGGACGTTTGATTTAACACAGATCACCCAGGATGTCCTGGTATCACCTTGTACCAACCTCCGACCAGTCTATGTTTCAACGATCATAAATAACAAGAAAGCCTTGTCTCTGTTCAAAGGAATTCCAGCCTTGACACTTGGGTCCCTTTCCTGCATGCAGAAAACGGACAGTCTTTTATTCACATTCTAGAAGAATTAATACTGTTTTTCTGTAATGAAGGAATTGTTTACTGGGAATAACTAAATAACTTGCCTTGTTGTTTCCCCTACAGCTGACAAGAACCTGTGTAGCCCCAAAGTTTACAAACTTGTTTTCAGTTTATAAGATTAACAAAGTGTTTGTATTGGTTTTAACCTCATTTAAAGTTGATAAGTGTCTTAAATGGTTTTATTTGATGACTTTTTCAACTAAGCAGATTGAAATAATACTTTATTTAGTTGATAAAAGTTCAGCCCTTCCATTTTGATTGGTTCAAATCGACAACCTCATTCAAATCAGAGGTGTGGTCAGTTGTTTACAAGAAAGGAAGACCACTCAGAGAGAGTGAAAAAGAAGTGGAATGATGATGAAGAAGTGATGAAGACCTCCAGAGGAGAATAATAATAATAATAATAATGTCATCACAATGTCAGCACTGTATGTTTCCATACAATGGCGAAATTAGTCTCTGCATTTAACCCATCCACCACCGGGTGGTGCAGTGGGCAGCTATTGAAAGCGCCCGGGGGACATTTTGGGGATTAGACGTGCTGCCCAGAGACGCCACGTGATGTGCAGTGACTGGGGATCGAACCTGGGACTCTGGGGTCCCAAGCCGGCTGCCCTGCCTCTACACCATCTCGGCCCCATAAGGATTAAGCTTTAAGATACAACGTACAGAAGACTTCCAAGGAGAAAATTAGCTTAAACTTTGGCAAAGTTTGATAGAATCCTCTTCAGCAATCCAAACACCTGCAGTTTTCATCAAAGAGTTAACAACAGCTGTCCAGAACTCCAGGAGACGCTCCGGCTGACCATTTGAGCCAGTGACCAAACTCCTCGCCTTGATGTCAGGGATGTGAAGGAATTTCAACCTTTACATCACAAGACCATCTGAGCATAGAGTCAAATATCTGGTATCTTCAGGCAGCCTTCGAATACGACTTCTGGTAGGAACAGCTGATTTTATACTCTGACGGTTGACTCTGGTGTCCAAGAATTTAGATTTTAACCGAATTAGTATTATAGATGAACAGATGCGGCGAAATATTCATCAATTAAAACGGATTCCTCATTTTTCTGGACTGAATAAAACGTGCATTGATGTTAATGAAATGCAAACGTGAGACGTCATTTATCTTTGACCCATCAAAATGAATGCGGTCATTTATTTTACAGAATCAAAGTTTAACATCAAACATTTACATTAATTTGGCAAAATATGAAAATAACAACATAATTAACAGCTTTACAGG
>NW_023618650.1:42095-43719 GCF_014905685.2 Nematolebias whitei
TTCAAAATAAAATTCATAACAAATTTTAACTATTATTAACCCTTACCGCTACATTTCACCTTCCATCCGGAAGGCGTCATCAGTCAAGGAAACACACAACACAAACTGATTCTTCCCTCAGACAGCTTACTCCAAAGTGGAGGAAACCAGTTATGTTAGTGCTAAGATGGCGTTTTTGGTATGCCCCCTCCTCTGGAGCCAGACCTCTTCCTTGTCAACAGTCATGTGAAACTGGTTCAAAACCAAAACTGCCCATGCTCAATAATCCAGGTATACAATCCAACAATTTTCAGTCAGGTCATCAGAAAAGTTTCTTTTTTTTTTTCCTTAAACTTTTCACTTTCCATCCAGAAGGCTTCATCAGTCGAGGGAACACACAACACAAAACTGATTCTTCCCCCAAACAGCTTACTCCAAAGTGAAACAAACCACTTATATTAGTGCTAAGATGTAGCACACACCCTCCTCTGGAGCCGGCCATCTTCCTTATCAACAGTCATGTCAAACTGGTTCAAACCAAAAAAGTTCATGCTCAATAATCCAGGTATACAGTCCAACATTAATTAAAACTGCAAGCAACATTGAAGGCCCTCGCAGCAAAGCGCCGCTCCAGCCTTACGGTGACTGTGGGAGCTCCAGTGACTCCGCTCAGTCACCATTGTGAACGCTCCCGTCCCGGGCCAAATTACAACAGTGTGCATTTGCCGAACCTTCGACATCTCTCGTGACCACGGGCGCTCCATCAACGCCTCCCAGTCACCATTGCGAATGCTCTCATGCCATTCTTGCATGCATCCTCCAGGGTGCGCATATTCCTAAACTTTGCAATCACCTTCCGCCCATATCAGTATGAGAGGGCGCACACTTTAGTCAAATGTTAAACCACAATATCAATGTATTTTGACGTGCTCACCGATTATGCACCAACAATCTGGTTCAGATCGGATGATGTATCACTGAGATATAACTGTTGGAATAATCTAGGGGGCGCACTTGAGTCAAATGTTAAAGAACAATACCCATGTGTCTAGAAGTGCTCACAAATGATGCGCCAAAATTTGGTGCATATCGGATGATACATCACTAAGATATAACTTTTAGATTTATCTAGGGGGCGTTCAGGAGTCAAATGTTAAACAACAATCTCAACGTGTGTAGAATTCACCTTTTTTATTGAGCATGGACCATTGCCGGCCCTCTTCCTTGTTGACAATCTTGTCAAACTGGTTGAAAACAACAACCGAAGGCGAAACGTTTCAGCACAAAAAAAAAGAAACTATCCAGATGACCTGAATGAAAAATGGTAGTTTGTATACCTGGATTATTAAGCATGGACTTTGTTGTTTTCAATCAGTTTGACAAGACTGTCAACAAGGAAGAGGGCTCTGGCAATGGAGGAGGGGGCGTACCAAAGAGACCATCTCATCACAAGCAGAACTGGTTTGTTCCACTTTGGAGTAAGCTGTTGGGGGAAAAATCAGTTTTGTTGTGTTTCCTTGACTGATGAAGCCTTCTGGACCGAAGGTGAAACATTTCAGCACAAAAAAAAAAAACTGTCCAGATGACCTGACTGAAAAATGTTGGATTGTATACCTGGATTATTGAGCATGGTCTTTGTTGTTTA